>NC_139971.1:2197500-2350000 GCF_963993115.1 Abramis brama
GGGATGGAGGAGGGTAATTCACTCCTGAGAAACGAGAGGAGCTGGGGATGGAGGAGGGTAATTCACTCCTGAGAAACGAGAGGAGCTGGGGATGGAGGAGGGTAATCCGCTCCTGAGAAACGAGAGGAGCTGCAGATGGAGGAGGGTAATTATCTCCTGAGAAACGAGAGGAGCTGGGGAGGGAGGAGGGTAGTTATCTCCTGAGAAACGAGAGGAGCTGGGGATGGAGGAGGGTGATTATCTCCTGAGAAACGAGAGGAGCTGGGGATGGAGGAGGGTAATCCGCTCCTGAGAAACGAGAGGAGCTGCAGATGGAGGAGGGTAATTATCTCCTGAGAAACGAGAGGAGCTGGGGAGGGAGGAGGGTAGTTATCTCCTGAGAAAAGAGAGGAGCTGGGGATGGAGGAGGGTAGTTATCTCCTGAGAAACGAGAGGAGCTGGGGATGGAGGAGGGTAATCAGCTCCTGAGAAACGAGATGAGCTGCGGATGGAGGAGGGTAATTATCTCCTGAGAAACGAGAGGAGCTGGGGATGGAGGAGGGTAATTATCTCCTGAGAAACGAGAGGAGCTGGGGAGGGAGGAGGGTAATTATCTCCTGAGAAACGAGAGGAGCTGGGGATGGAGGAGGGTAGTTATCTCCTGAGAAACGAGAGGAGCTGGGGATGGATGAGGGTAATCTGCTCCTGAGAAACGAGAGGAGCTGCGGATGGAGGAGGGTAATTATCTCCTGAGAAACGAGAGGAGCTGGGGATGGAGGAGGGTAATTATCTCCTGAGAAACGAGAGGAGCTGGGGATGGAGGAGGGTAATTATCTCCTGAGAAACGAGAGGAGCTGGGGAGGGAGGAGGGTAATTATCTCCTGAGAAACGAGAGGAGATGGGGAGGGAGGAGGGTAGTTATCTCCTGAGAAACGAGAGGAGCTGGGGATGGATGAGGGTAATCCGCTCCTGAGAAACGAGAGGAGCAGCGGATGGAGGAGGGTAATTATCTCCTGAGAAACAAGAGGAGCTGGGGACGAAGGAGGGTAATTCACTCCTGAGAAACGAGAGGAGCTGGGGAGGGAGGAGGGTAATCCGCTCCTGAGAAACGAGAGGAGCTGGGGATGGAGGAGGGTAATCCGCTCCTGAGAAACGAGAGGAGCTGGGGACGGAGGAGGGTGATTATCTCCTGATAAACGAGAGGAGCTTGGGATGGAGGAGGGTAATCCACTCCTGAGAAACGAGATGAGCTGGGGATGGAGGAGGGTAATCCGCTCCTGAGAAACGAGAGGAGCTGGGGAGGGAGGAGGGTAATCCGCTCCTGAGAAACGAGAGGAGCTGCGGATGGATGAGGGTAATCCGCTCCTGAGAAACGAGAGGAGCTGCGGATGGAGGAGGGTAATCCGCTCCTGAGAAACGAGAGGAGCTGGGGACGGAGGAGGGTAATCCGCTCCTGAGAAACGAGAGGAGCTGCGGATGGATGAGGGTAATCAGCTCCTGAGAAACGAGAGGAGCTGCGGCTGGATGAGGGTAATTATCTCCTGAGAAACGAGAGGAGCTGGGGATGGAGGAGGGTAATTATCTCCTGAGAAACGAGAGGAGCTGCGGATGGATGAGGGTAATTATCTCCTGAGAAACTAGAGGAGCTAGGGACGGAGGAGGATAATCCGCTCCTGAGAAACGAGAGGAGCTGCGGATAGATGAGGGTAATTATCTCCTGAGAAACGAGAGGAGCTGGGGATGGAGGAGGGTAATCCGCTCCTGAAAAAACGAGAGGAGCTGGGGACGGAGGAGGGTAATTATCTCCTGAGAAACGAGAGGAGCTGGGGATGGAGGAGGGTAATCCGCTCTTGAGAAACGAGATAGGTGCTGATAATGCTGAAGGAGCTTATATATGTATACAATGATAGGTGTCGTATTCCTTTAGGTAGACGTGGATCAGCTGAGAGTCACTGATGCGAGCTTGACTAACATGATCTGCCAGAACTGACGCTACACTTTATGTTTATTTATATAGCACTTTTCATACACTATGGCAATTAAAAGTGCTTTACATAGAAAGGAATTAAAATAATCACAAAATAAAACTAAGGAAAATGAAAAACAGTTATAAAAGGAATTAAAAGAGATATATGATACAGTTATAAAATAGACTGTAAACAGTAAAAGAGTAAACAGATGATACATAGATAATATAGGAAATATTCCTCTTCCTATCCAGCACTTCTGATCTATTGGACTTTGGCCTTTATTACCAAAACCATCAAGTTTGTGAAGTACGATTCTCACGGCATCGGGCCGAGACAGCTGCGGTTCTGCATCACGGGACTCCTGGCGCTCCTGTACGGGCTTCTGCTGGGGGTCGAGGTCAACGTGATCCTGCGCAGGGTGAGTATGGGATCCGGAAATATAGCGGGAATATCTGGGATATTTGTATCTGGTGTTTAATGGAACTGTCTATGACTCTATGCTTATTGCTTTTTTAAATGCTGTTGACTTCAGAAGTGCCATGCACAAAAAAAAAAAAAAAAAACATTGCACAATTATTGCAATTAGTATATATATATATATATATATATATATATATATATATATATATATATATATATATATATATATATATATACATACACTCACCTAAAGGATTATTAGGAACACCTGTTAAATTTTTCCTTAATGCAATTATCTAATCAACCAATCACATGGCAGTTGCTTCAATGCATTTAGGGGTGTGGTCCTGGTCAAGACAATCTCCTGAACTCCAAACTGAATGTCAGAATGGGAAAGAAAGGTGATTTAAGCAATTTTGAGCGTGGCATGGTTGTTGGTGCCAGATGGGCCGGTCTGAGTATTTCACAATCTGCTCAGTTACTGGGATCTTCACGCACAACCATTTCTAGGGTTTACAAAGAATGGTGTGAAAAGGGAAAAACATCCAGTATGCGGCAGTCCTGTGGGCGAAAATGCCTTGTTGATGCTAGAGTTCAGAGGAGAATGGGCCGACTGATTCAAGCTGATAGAAGAGCAACTTTGACTGAAATAACCACTCGTTACAACCGAGGTATGCAGCAAAGCATTTGTGAAGCCACAACACGCACAACCTTGAGGCGGATGGGCTACAACAGCAGAAGACCCCACCGGGTACCACTCATCTCCACTACAAATAGGAAAAAGAGGCTACAATTTGCACGAGCTCACCAAAATTGGACAGTTGAAGACTGGAAAAATGTTGCCTGGTCTGATGAGTCTCGATTTCTGTTGAGACATTCAGATGGTAGAGTCAGAATTTGGCGAATGAGAACATGGATCCATCATGCCTTGTTACCACTGTGCAGGCTGGTGGTGGTGGTGTAATGGTGTGGGGGATGTTTTCTTGGCACACTTTAGGTCCCTTAGTGCCAATTGGGCATCGTTTAAATGCCACGGCCTACCTGAGCATTGTTTCTGACCATGTCCATCCCTTTATGACCACCATGTACCCATCCTCTGATGGCTACTTCCAGCAGGATAATGCACCATGTCACAAAGCTCGAATCATTTCAAATTTGTTTCTTGAACATGACAATGAGTTCACTGTACTAAAATGGCCCCCACAGTCACCAGATCTCAACCCAATAGAGCATCTTTGGGATGTGGTGGAACGGGAGCTTCGTGCCCTGGATGTGCATCCCACAAATCTCCATCAACTGCAAGATGCTATCCTATCAATATGGGCCAACATTTCTAAAGAATGCTTTCAGCACCTTGTTGAATCAATGCCACGTAGAATTAAGGCAGTTCTGAAGGCGAAAGGGGGTCAAACACACTATTAGTATGGTGATCCTAATAATCCTTTAGGTGAGTGTATATATATATATATATATATATATATATATATATATATATATATATATATATATATATATATATATATGTGTGTATAAGTTTCATAAGTTCATAAGTTTATAAGTTTGGGATCAGTAATAAGTCTCTTATGCTCACTAAGGCTATTTATTTGATTAAAAATACAAAAAAAGTAAGAGTAATATTGTTAAATATTATGACGATTTAAAATAACTGTTTTCTATTTGAATATATTTTAAAATATATTTTATTCCTGTGATCAAAGCTGAATTTTCAGCATCATTACTCCAGTCTTCAGTGTCACATGATCCTTCAGAAATCATTCTAATATGATGATTTGATGCTCAGAAAACATTCATTATTATTATCAAAGTTGAAAACAGTTGTGGACGATTATTTTTTCAGGATTCTTTGATGAATAGAAAGTTCTATTTTATTTATTTGAAATAGAATCTTTTTTTAACATTATAAATGTCTTTACTGTCACTTTTGATCAATTTAATGCGTCCTTGCTGAATAAAAGTATTGATTTCATTTATTTCTCAAAAAAAAAAAAAATGTTATCTGAAAAAATATTCTTACTGACCCCACACTTTTGAACGTTACAGCACATATACTGTATATCTTTTCTTTTACAACTGATAAAGTCCCATTTATAATAAAGTCCCATTTTTAATGCATTAACTACCATTGAGCAAAACATTTGCTACAGAATGTATTAATATTGTTAACATCAATCAATAAAAATACAGCTGTTCATTGTAAGTTCCTGTTAGCTCATTAATAAAATTAACAAACACAACTTTTGATTTGAACAATGTATTAGTAAGTGTCGAACTGAACATAGCCTACAATTAATAAATGATTTAGAAGCATTTTTCATTAATAAAGTTAACAAATGGAACCTTATTGTAAAGTATTATTATTGCAAACAATAATAAATAAATAAATATTTAAATATTTAAATATTAATATATATTTGTAGCTTGTCTGAGAAAATGCCTTGTAATCATTCGCCTCCATGTCAGACATCAAATGTATGCATGAGGACATCATCGCTTTAAGTCCGGCGTGATCCGCTCTGTGTGTTGCGTAATAGCCCTGCTGTGGCTCCATGTGAGATTAAAATGCTGAGAACCTGCACTTCTGTAGTTTACAGCTGAATCAAATGACCACGCAACTCACAATCAACTTCTGTTGATGCAAATCCCTCACTCTTCTCTTGCTTCGCTAAGCTGTTTATCGGGACGCTTGTGTTCTGTTGCTTCTGAGGAGAGCGGAGGCTCGTCCAGGTCTTGAACCTATGACTGCTTAAAAATTAATGTGCATAACTCATCACTGGGGATAATCCCGTCTCGTAACCGTACCGTGTTCGGCCTCACATTACTAGAATAAAGTTTGGGGAAATTACCAGATGGGGAAAAAACAGCTAGGCTACATACTTATAATACAATTCAAGTATAGTGTCAAATTACAGTTTGCCAAGAAATATTATGCTATTATTATATTAATTTTTGGACATAAATATAAGTCATTTTGTAGTTTAGAAACAATTTTTAAACAAAGTATCCAGACATGCAATCTATTGTGCAAAACAAGGACCAAGTCTTACTTATGTTTGTTTAATAGAGCTAATAGTTTTACTTCTGTAACCCTTGTTGAAAAAGAAATAAACTTCAGCATACTTTTAAAAAGATTACTTATAACGGAAATAAATTACTTTAAATAATTGTTTTGAAGTGTGAACTGGATGTAATGTTTTCAGATGCTTAATTGGATGTTATCACAATTAAATGAAAATATATTATAGTTTAAAATGTACATTAAATGCATTTAGTTGCATTTTAAATGTATGACTTCAGTATATCTTTATATGTCATTTCATACTTCTATTGTCTTTGAAATATGTTTAACGTGTACAGCCGAATGTACTGATAAACATGGGAAATAAAAATATACTTTTATGTAATTTCTATATTAAAACTTGTACCTGTATGTCAGCATGTATTTAAATTGTATTGTGTTGCAATTTTATACATTTAAAATATATTAACCAATATAATAATAAAGATTATTGTTAATTAATAATCATGCACTTTACAATTGCTTTAGTATGTTAGTCAACACATCAAAATAAGTGTAAAGATTATAAAACAATTTCGCAAAGTGTACTTTAAAGTACAACTTTTAATTATTACAAAGTGCACTTTATAAAAGTGTACTTAAGTGTGTTAAAAAAACATCCATGAAGTGTTTTAAGATTTACGATTTGAAGTACACTACAAGTGCGCATTGAGAACATTTGAGTGCACTTCTTTTTCCCAAGGGATTTCTTAAAAACAGTCAAATGGAGGTAAAATGGTTGAAAATGTATGTCTTATATACTGTTATGAACATCTTTTCCAACCATAGCATCACCTTTGCAAAGGAAATAGACTTATATGCCCTCATCGATGCTCTATGCATCTAAATAGGAGTGAATCCCTGCATCCATGTTCCAACATTAAGTGAAATACTTTCCAAAACAGCAGCAGCAAAATGATTGTTGATTTTTTTGTTAGATGGAAATGCACTTAAAGCTGTCGAAGCTTCACTAATGCCTGCGTTCTCGTTGGGTTTCAGCGCTACATGTGGTTTGCGTTTCCCACGGAGGTGAAGCCACCCGATGATCTTCAGGATCTGGGTGTTCGGTTCCTTCAGCCTTTCGTAAACCTGCTGTCGAAGAGCACGTACTGGTGGATGAACACCTTCATCACATCTGCACACCAAAGACCCATCGACCTGAAAACCATCGGCAAGCTGCCCATATCCATGAGGGCTCTCACCAACTACCAGAGGCTCCGCAAGGCCTTCGACGCAAAAACGGTGCGTTCATTCCTTCACTGCGTCAGAGGAATCCGTATAACATTAGGAGAATTGGGAGAACGGTGCGTTTTACATGCTATATACAAATATCTGTGGGGTATTTTGAGCTAAAACTTCACACACACACTCTGGGGACATCTTGTGAAAAGGGCGTTATACCACCCCTTTAAAGTTTGAGTTTGATGCATTGTGGAATGTTTCAAACTCTTAATCGAAAAATAGAGAGTGAATACAGACATAATATTTATGATATCACTCAAACTGTGCGCTGGTTCATGAAAGGTCAGCGATGTATAATCTGGATTTCAGGGAAGAGCTGCATGTACGCAGACATTACATAAGTTTAAACAGCAGGTTCTCTTTCTCTGCCAAAATCAGAGATCTGCAAACTTTATTTATTTATTTATTTTTGGTCAGAACCCTCCTGTTGTTTTGTAGACGTGCACTTGTATAACCAGACTGCGTATGTCCCCAAAACAGCAGAATTGCTTTTATCCCCTTTGTCCTGAAAAACAGACGGGACTTCAGAAACACTTCAGATTAAGCCCCTTATGTAAGACATGGTAGAAAATGTGTTTGGGTGTGGATTTTACATAATCTGTGCATCAGTTACTAAATTACCAGTTTAGAGGTTATTAAAATTAAATAGTCAGCGAATCTCATAATCTGCGTCTGTCATCACCACTGGCTCATCTGTCATCTCTTTCACCCACTTCTAGCCAAAATAACTTTGAATTTGGTTACATGTCGTTTTTTTTTCCGAAATAACTTGAGAGATGTGTGATATCCCATCATGTAAGCAGAGTCAACAGTGATTACATGGTGTTTGGTTTCATTTCTTCACTCATTTAATTTCTTTGTGATCTAATTGATGACTAGTCTATTCTTGGGCTATGGTTTAGACGTCTATTAAATTTTCACTGAATGCCCGAATTTTGCCTTATTTTAGCCTAGACGTCAGGGCTGTGTTCGGACGGCTATTATACGTCTTTTAAACGCAAAATTGCTTGCTGGGAATCTGCGTCTGGCATCTCCGTTGGTTCATCGGTCATCTCTCTCTCTCTCTCTCTCTCGTGTGTGTGTGCAGGACGACGGGCCGGTCCCGCTGAAGGGCTCGAGGTGGATCTGGCGTTCCCTTCGGCTGGCGTTCGGCAGACGTCTGGTGCTCAGCATCACCTTCCGCTTCATGGCGGATCTGCTGGGCTTCGCCGGGCCGCTCTGCATCTCGGGGATCGTTCATCACGTCAGCAGTGACAATCACAGTGCTCTGCCTCCGGTACCAATGCAAATATTACAGTACTTACAGTGGCCCCAACAGGTGTTTGGACAGTTAAACCACACTTAAGGTCCTTGCATACTGAGTCCGAAATTTTTGCACATTAAAAAATAAATGCAACCTCACTTTGTGTCAATCACGTTTACACACTGCCTCTGAAACTTTCGTCCGTCTTAAAAAAATTCGGATCGGGTTTGATTTTCTGCGTTTTTTGCATCCGTAGCAAGCATTCTGAAAGCATTTCGTTTTGACATTTCAGAGCCACCAAATGACGAATACGAAAACTTCGGACTCAGGACCTTTAAAAATTGCCTGGACGTCACTGGACGTCATTACATTCTATAACTAAACATCAAATCAAGGGGCGTCCAATTATGATGGCCAACTCATGTTTGATTTGAGAGCTGCGTGGAACTGGAATAAAGTTCATGAGTACTTATTTAGTGCTTTCCCATCCTTTTCAGGTAGATTTTATGGGAACACTTTACAATGTCTAAGGCTCCATTAGTTAACAAACTCTCTGAGGGTTTGTCATGCTGATGGAAATGGCAATGTTGATATGTTTGGTCTTGGCCAATAGATCTGCTACGCTGATTCTTTTATATAACATACATGAAAATACCCGTAGGTGGAGCTGGGGGGTTTCTGAAAAACTGCTTACAGCAAATATAGAACCGATTTATTAGTTCCGCAGCAAGCTCATTGTCCAATCAGCTCGAGCCGTGTTAGATGATGTCATTGTGTTCAGATCAGCCTGCGCCATCTAGAGTTTCATGACTGAACTATATATTTAACTACATTAGTTAATGTGAACTTATAATGAAATTTGTATTTTATTTTTACAAAGCATTTATTAATCTTAGTTAATGTTAATAAATGTATTAATGTTAACAAAGATAAATAAATAGTCTACCTTAACAAATGTATTGCTTATTGTTAATGCATTTACTAATGTTAAGTAATGGGACCTTATTATAATGTGTTAAAAAGAGCTGCATAAATATTATTTAGAATTCTTGATTTTTGTTTCACTTGGAAAAAAATAAATAAAAATGATGTGTTACGTTACAATGTTTACATGGTACAATTTCTGGTAAGCTACGCTTTTATATTATTTCAATTAAATTAAATTATTGTGATCTGATTTAATATTGACTCATTTGGATAAATATTAGGTAGGCCTACTTAAGATAGGCGTTAATTTTTCTCAAGAAAAAAACAACTCACCTAATGCTGTAAACATACAGAGAGCCCTATCAGCTGGCAGTATTATTTAAGGTTAAAAGCATTTAAGCACCAGCGTGCTGGTTTCAATTTTGCCTCTTTGAATGTGTAGTATCCATGTTCCTGACAAACACTCTGGACGATTGCTTTGCGTTTCAGTTCAGTACTTGTCAAATCTGATTGTGTGCCGCTGCATAATATTTGTCACTTGATATGCAAATGGTTTATGGAAAACCTGATTTTGAAACAAGTTCATATTACTTTCTTCTGAAATGTTTTGTTGCTAATTTGTAGGTGCACAATTTCTCTTGCTAAAAATACATGGTTCTCTATTTTTACACAAGGAAGATGATGTTTATCTCATCACATGATCAGTTTGAACACACTTAAGTGGCTTCAAGAGCACAGAAATGGCTTTGATAGCTTTGAGATGGCTGAGGCATATTGCATGCTATTAGATGACTGTGTGCTCTTGAGCGTTAATGAATATGGGGAGTTTTGCATTCAAATCACATTATTTTCCTCATATTCTCCATTGTTGCGGCTCCTCTCTTCCCAGTCTGTCAGTAACGCTCTGTTTACTTCCTGTATCTATGAAGCCCCTCCTTCTGAAAAGCACACTGTGCTCTGATTGGTCGGCTGGAGCAGTGTGTTGTGATTGGTCGAGCGCTTCGAGTGTGTTTGGGAAATGTCCCGCCCCTTACCATAACCGCCAGTTTAACACACAACTAACTCAACCAGGCCCCGCCCCTTTATTCTGCGTATGAATTATTATAATGAGGAATATTGTGACGTGTTCGTTCCCGGAAGAAACTCAAGACTACAATGGAGGCGTTTCAGGAGTTCAGAAACACTGACACTGATATAGAGAAGAACTGGAGCTTTGCAGAGCTTTTTCATGCTCAAACGGCAACATTAAAGAAAAGTCATTAAACGATGGGGTGAAATGTGACCTAGACATGTTTCTTCAAGATTCACCCATTGATCAATATTTTACACACTTCACACACACACTCTTTTTCACTCTGTGTCTTTATAGGTGAAGCTGCTTGGAGTGCACTTCATCTCCTCGGAGGCGTTCTTGGCGAATGCGTATGTTCTCGCTGTTCTGCTCTTTCTGGCCCTGTTGCTGCAGAGAACTTTCCTACAGGCCTCGTATTATGTGGCCATTGAGACCGGGATAAAACTCAGAGGAGCCATTCAGGTATGATTAATAAACCCCGCCTGTCAATAAACTCTAGTTTTTATGTTCATTGTTCTGTTAAAGTTCTGTTAAAGTTTTTTCTTCCCAATTGTGCCATATATCCGAGTGAAACACTTCTGGAACAAGAACAAATGTGGGCGGGGCTTGATTGTATGGTTGTGGTTTGCTATTGGCTGATCTCATGTGAGTGACAGGTTGCCCCGCCCTCGTCATCAGAGAAGAGAAGAGATGCTGCTGTAATTCTGATTCAAGATTATTAAAACTATAATGATGTGCACTGATAAATCATTTAGTATAAACACTGCAATATTCCATAAAAAAACAACAACAATTGTCCGGTTTGATTTCATGGTGACTTTAATTGGTAAGATGAAGATTAATGACAATCCTTTGACATTTTTCTAGTAACTTGGAAACATTTTGTCATTGTTCTTTTTCCCACAGACTAAGATTTACAATAAGATCATGCGCCTGTGCACGTCTAACATGTCTATGGGTGACATGACCACGGCTCAGATCTGCAGTCTCGTGGCCCGCGACACCAACCACCTCATGTGGTTCTTCTTCCTCTGTCCCAACCTGTGGGCCATGCCGGTTCAGGTTAGCATCAGGGATTGTTTCGTTTAACATTATTTAACCACCTACATGAATACATGTATGCATTGTAAATTCTGCTGAATTATTTCATGTGTAGATTGTCATTGGTGTGTTACTCCTCTACTATCTGCTGGGAGTGAGCGCTCTGATCGGGGCGACTGTCATCGTTGCTTTGGCTCCGCTGCAGTATTTCGTAGCCACTCGACTCTCACGCGTGCAGAAGAGCACTCTGGTGAGCAGTTCCGTCATATATACTAGCCGCGTTTCCATTACCCTCCAAATTGCGCAAATTGAAACTGCGAATTTAAAATACACCCAATGGAAAATGTCAATTTTGCAAAAACATTTTTACGCTCGCATGAGGTGGTTTTTCAGGCAATTCGAAAAAGGAATATTTAGCAAAACTGCAATTTAGCAAACTGTTTTTACGCATTTACAGGTCACATGACGTAGATTATGTTTACGTAAGAAAAATTACGTTTTTAGTCGCATAACATTGGTTAATGGAAACGCCATCATTTCGCAATAGTTCTTTATCGACATTTAGAAAATATCGCTAAAAATATCGCCAAATATGTAATGGAAACGCAGCTACTGTAAATAAATATAGTAACCCTGTAAAGCTTGACATTAAATTAATGGTCACATATTTCTTTAAAAAATGGATTCATTTATTTAAAGAAAGTTTGCATATGTGTTGAGTATTTGATGCAACACGCTTTTTATAATTTATAAAGTATGATATAGTGAGAATATGGAGCTCAAACTCAGGGAGGGAATAAAGCTGAGCAAATATATGCAATTTGGTGCAGATGCTGATATTTATATGGACCAAATGTGATGCAATTCTGATGCTTGTAATGCAAATCAGTGAGATCTTTATCACTGTATATCAGACTATAAACATAAAATGCAAATAAATATCAGCCGTATATATCTGCCAATAATATGTCTTGATAAAATGATATTTAAATGCTTAGTTTTATGATCAAAGCTCTGTAGTTTTAAAACATATAATGCAATTCAATGATAATGATGTATGATAATCAAGTAAACAGAAGTTGCTTCAGTCCAGTAAGTGTTCATCTTGAAATATTACTAACAATATAAATGTTATACAGTAAATCAGTGCCGATTTCACAGCAGAAAAACACGCGAAGCACGAACTGAAGGAGGACATTTGTACTAAAAGACTTTTACTTGCTAAAAATGTCTAAACTAGATTGTATGCGACAGGTGTATCAGCAAAGTTGGAGTACGCAGTGATTTCATCGCGCTGTGTGTGTGTGTTACAGGAATACACCAGTGAGAGACTGAAGAAAACCAACGAGCTTCTGAGGGGGATCAAGCTCCTGAAACTCTACGCATGGGAACACATCTTCAGATCCAGCGTTGAGGAAACACGCAGACAAGAGCTGAGCAACCTTAGGACGTTTGCTCTCTACACGTCCCTCTCCAGTGAGCCTCAAATCACACCCCATATATATACGCTTTACTGAGTGTTTCTGCAGGATAAATACGCTTTACGAGTGTTTCTGCAGGATATATACGCTCTACCGAGTGTTTCTGCAGGATATATACACTTTACCGCGTGTTTCTGCAGGATGTATACGCTCTACCGAGTGTTTCTGCAGGATATATACGCTCTACCGAGTGTTTCTGCAGGATATATACACTTTACCGCGTGTTTCTGCAGGATATATACGCTTTACCGAGTGTTTCTGCAGGATATATACGCTTTACCGCGTGTTTCTGCAGGATGTATACTCTTGTTAGACCCGTCTCTTGCTCGTCAGCCAGATCCATGCGAGAGCCCCACGATGGCAATGTGGGTGCGGTCTGAGTGTCAAAAAGCATGAGGAAGCTTTTGTGCAGTTCCTTCCTCGCCGCACTCTATGGGAGGGGCCATCGGCCACCCAACCTCTCCCCAGTCCTTCAAGAACCAGGGAGGTTAAGAAGCAGAGTGTGGCGAGTCGTGCTCCCCCTCATAAGGATGGGAGACCGGCTCGCCGCACCCAGCAGCCTTCCAGACTAGACCTCAGGACTATTATCAATAAAAACAGGAAGTCCTGATGGTCTGGTGCCCAGTCTGGTGGGGGTAGCTCCCCACGGGATGGGGCACTCCTTCTCGTTACCCCCACGAAACCTCTCCATCCCCGCCACCTCTGGTGCTTCGGGGGGCAGCGGTTTCCAGCGAATTGTTAGATGTTCCATTGCTTCCTGCTTTCATCCAGGACATGGAATATCTAACATCCCCTCAAAAGGAAGTGTTAAAGTTAATACCACTATCAGAGAGTCTGGCAGCGTGGAAACTTCTGCCAGGCATTTCTGCTTGGGTATTAAGCACAGTGCAAATAGGATACAGAATCCAATTTATTCATCGTCCTCCGCATTTCAACAGCGTGGTCTCCACTTCCGTGAGACCGGAGCTGATGCATGTACTGTCACAAGAGCTACAAACTCTTCTGAGCAAAGAGGCCATAGAACATGTTCCTCTTCCAGAGAGGGAGTCGGGCTATTACAGCAGATACTTCCTGGTCCCCAAGAAGGACGGGGGGTTGCGTCCAATCTTAGATCTTCGAGGCTTAAACCGTACAGTCAAAGCACTCAAGTTCAAGATGTTAACCATCAAGATGGTCGTGTCGCAAATTCAACATCACGGCTGGTTCGTCACGATCGATCTGAAGGACGCATATTTTCACATAGAAATATTGCCACAACACAGGAAGTTCCTGAGGTTCGCTTTCGGGGGCGAAGCATACCAGTTTCGGGTTCTTCCATTCAGCCTAGCCTTATCACCCCGCACATACACAAAATGCATGGATGCAGCACTGGCTCCATTACGACTCCAGGGCATTCGCATTTTAAATTATATAGACGATTGGGTAATACTAGCACAATCGCAAGAGATGGCGCTTCAACACAGAGACATCGTGTTAGCTCATCTAGTTTCTCTAGGGTTGAGACTCAACATCAAGAAAAGTGTTCTTTCTCCTGCCCAGAGAACGACTTATCTCGGGATTGTTTGGGATTCGATCACGATGCAGGCACAACTGTCTCCCGCTCGAATCGAGACCATTCGGC
Source organism: Abramis brama (assembly GCF_963993115.1). Taxonomy (NCBI): domain Eukaryota; kingdom Metazoa; phylum Chordata; class Actinopteri; order Cypriniformes; family Leuciscidae; genus Abramis; species Abramis brama. The sequence continues at coordinate 2,211,573 of NC_139971.1, forward strand.
TAACCATGAGCAAAGTCAGGCTAGGCCAAGATCGCACTGTTCGTCAGTACCAAAAGATGTTAGGTTTCATGGCTTCAGCATCCACGATGATTCCTTTGGGGCTGTTGCACATGAGACCATTTCAGTTGTGGCTAAAAGCCAGGGGATTTCATCCAAGGGCCAATCCTCAAAGGCAAATAAAAGTGACGCACTGCGGGCTTCGTACACTGTCTCTGTGGCTCAGACAGTGTTGGGAAGGATACTTTCAAAATGTATTTCGTTACAGAATACATGCCCAAAAATGTAATTTGTAATGTATTCCGTTACGTTACTCAATCTGAGTAATGTATTCTGAATACTTGGATTACTTCCACATTGAATTGCATTTTATAAGTGTCGGCCATCAAATCCTGCTTAATAAACAGGCCTATTCTTGCGGGTGCGGTGATGCGGTGGTGACGTGTATGCCAATAAAGCACCTAAAAGCTGTCACAAAGAACCGGCAAAAGTAATAATTATATGTCAAATATAGAAAGGAGATATTTTAATTGTTTATTAATAAACAAGTGTTTTCTTTGTCAGTGTCGGCTACAAAGATGAAGTTGACGATGCTAACTCGCGATCTTTGCAGTAGCCTAGTGAACACGCCACAGAGAAAAATGCACATTTCATACGTATTATATATGCAGAGAGCAGTTCTTTCGTGTTGAATTGTTCTGTTTAAAAGTAGTCTAAATGTCTGTGAGGCAAGCAGGGCCTACTACCTTATATGCTGAGCGCCCGTTTCACACATACTCCGTGTGCAGTGCGTATGCGCTGCGTGTTGCGGTGCGTATGCGGTAGCTTACAAGAGCAGCACGCGCTATAGTGCTTTCACATGCGTTTGCAGTGCGTAACTGATCCGCGGCTGTACCACAAACACATATACACAATATTTGTATTTCAAATCCAGAAGTTATCAGCAACTTTTATTTTAAAAAAAGTTTCGTCACCGGTGCAATTCTCTTTGTAGCCTACACATATTAGTGGTGTCAACAATAATCGATTCGGCGATGCATCGCAATGCGGGGCATGCACGATTCAGCATCGATGCGGCAAAGTGCCATAATCGATTATGTCACTGTTTTAGGGGTGTAACGGTACGCGTAGCCTATTCGTATTAAACCGTTTGGTACAAGGCACGCATTTTCAAACCGAACGGTTATTATTTCAAATGTAAGCGCGTCGCGAGCGCGCTCATAATGCAGACGCTGGTGCGACCACAACATCAAATTATGGCAAACGCAATGTAAGCGGAACGAAACTGAGCTACTCGTGACGGACTGTTTATCAGTTTGGACCAAAGCAGCGCGAGCCGATCTTATACTACACAGCGCTAATAAGAGATCCAGTAAAGAAAGCATTTGAACTCGCCACTAAAGTAATAACATCGCTGCGAGATCTAGTGAGAAACATTCACATTTCTCCGTTATTAACGGATCAAACAGCGCTGACGTGGAAACCAGGAAGAAACATTGTGACATGAATGAACTATCCGGTGTCCACAGATCTGCAATATTCACCATGGATTTACTGTAGTAACAGTAACTGCAACTTTGGAAGTTTGCCAGGAATAGTAGGCTATAATGCTTTCAAGTAACGTTATGTCGGATTTATTTCGAGATTATGAATAACATTGCTGCCCTCAAATGTTAATCTGAACTAAAATAAACATTTGTTTATAAGCACAAAATATTACATTTAATTTTTTCCAAGGAGCTGTTTTGTTTTATATGCTCCTAAGAAGAGTCAATTATAGCTCCATCATTGCTCAAAGAAAAAAAAAGTCATACTTTATGATGTTAGTTTTAATAAAAAAAGAATTTAAAAAAAAATAAAAATCAAGGAAATTTCTCTGGCATTTCTTTCTTTTTGCTGTATCGAAAACGTACCGAACCGTGACACAAGTGTATCCTATTGAACCGAACCGTGAATATTGTGAACCGTTACACCCCTACACTGTTTATTTTCTGGCCTTGAGTTGGACAATAAAGTTGAAATTTAATTTCAAATGGTTCTCAAGCAGAGAGAAGAGAAACATTTCTCATTCAAAGCACTGAAAGCAGTGATTTATGTTTTCTTTTTCAGGTTTGAAAATGCCATATCCATACCCTGTACCATTCAATTTTATTTTATTTAATGACATTTATGTCAAAGATACAGGAGAGTGATAATACACACATAGCAGCCAATAAAATCTGTTGTTCAATATCTGACTGCTTGTATTGCCTCATGACTGTTGTGTGCAGTAGAATTCTGATGCATCGCAATGCATCGTAGAATCGAATTGAATCGAATCGTTACCTGGTGAATCGTAATCGAATCGAATTGTGAGGGCAGTGCCAATGCACACCCCTAACACATATGCACTCTTTAATAGACGTATTCAAGTTTAAACAATTTAAACAACGTATTAATCAATGCATTACTTCTATATAGATTATAGGCCTATATTAAGTTATTCAAGCAAGTGGTAACATATTTAACCATGTAGGCTATATTAAAATCGCAAACAATTTAAATTAAAACTTAAAATTGACAAAAACATACTGTCATGCCTTTTCTTTTGCATTTCAATTTTAATACAATAAATCTTGCATGCCACAAAAAACTTGTTTTTCAACCTCCACGAATCAGACGAGTTGAGGTAAACTGTAGTTTTCATTGCTTTACCCCAGTCTTAAAGTAAAAAGATGACTGTGAAAAAAATCAGTATTTAATTAAACAGTATTTGTATACGCACCGCACCTAGAAGAGATAACGGACCGCATCCCTGTGCAGTGTGAAAGCTCTAAACTGTTAACATTGGGTACGGAAAAAAATACGCACCGCATACGCACTGCAAACAGAGTATGTGTGAAACGGGCGTTCATTTATGAGACAATCTCTAGTTCACGCGCTGGCGCCTCCGTGTCCTGATTATCTGTTGTCTGATTTAGGCTACTTCTAATGTCTGGACTCCTTTATTAAGGGAGTATGGATATATAAACAGACGTTTCACTATTGGTATTAATGCATTTTCTGAGAATTAATATTTCTATTAAGTTTTAGAATATTATATATTATATTAAGTTGTGACTGCAAATGTCACGTCCACGTCCTTTAAGATGCTTCTTCAGGTTTGAGGTGGAGTCTTTGGACGCTGAAAGGAGGTTGGTTGCTGGCAAGCAGAGGTTGCACTGCACAGTTAGGCTATATTTCGTTCTCCCTTCTCTTTCTTTAATGTGAAATGCTGTTTGAATTTCCAAGACAGAAACGCATTCTTGCCCTGGCTCTGTTGTTTCGGCTCAATTTCTACCTCTAGCTCCCGCTGCTCCTCTTCCGACTCCATTGTGACTGATCACGCAAACCGCACATTTTTTTTCGTTTTCATATTGGGGCTTCTGGGAAATGCATGGAGTTGCCTTAATTTATTTAGAGAGTGAATAAACTCGTGAAACAGAGAAGTATCGTCATGTAATCCATTGATTTCAACAATGTAACTGTATTCTAAATACCAACTATTTAAATTGTAACTGTAACGGAATACAGTTACTCATAATTTGTATTCTGAATACGTAACGCCGGTACATGTATTCCGTTACTCCCCAACACTGGGCTCAGACCGGTTCCTCGCCTTGGGTCCCACTCTCGGGGTGCCTTGTCGTCGCAGACTGCTAACGACAGACGCCTCCCTGATGGGCTGGGGAGCGGTCTTAAGTGGTCGTCCAGCTCAAGGGGAATGGGAGGGTCATCAGCTCGATTGGCACATCAACTGCCTCGAGTTGATGGCTGTATTTCTGGCCCTGAAATATTTTCTCCCCCAGTTGAGAGGCTGTCATGTCCTAGTGCGGGTGGACAACACAGCGGCAGTCTCTGATATAAATCACCAGGGAGGTCTGCGCTCACGCAATCTGAACAGAATAGCGAGGCAGATTTTTCTCTGGGCCCAGGAAAAGTTCCTGTCACTCAGGGCAGTCTACATTCAGAATTCAGTATCTGAATGTGGGAGCAGATTTACTGTCCAGACAGAAATTACACACGGGGGAATGGAAACTCATGTAGTAAAACAGATCTGGACCAGATTTTACGAAGCGGAGGGGGACCTCTTCGCCTCCCAGCAATGTCCCCTCTACTTTTCTCTGAGTCACCCAGCCCCCTTGGGTCTGGATGTGATGGTGCACACATGGCCCAAAATGTGCCTGTATGTGTTTCCTCCAGTGGCTCTGCTCACGGGAGTTCTAGCCAGAGTTCGCCAGCAAGGTCTTGAGGTCTTGCCTCTTACTGATAGCGCCGCATTGGCCGAACAGAGTATGGTTCTCGGAGATAATATCTCTCCTCGACGGCTCGCCATGGGGATTCCGAAGAGGAGGGACCTTCTGTCCCAGGTGGAGGGCACGATATTCCATCCCAGGCTCGACCTGTGGAATCTTCATGTTTGGCCCCTGATGGGTACCAACTGAGGGGCACTGGGCTTTCGCCTGCCGTTATTGAGACCATTCTAAGTGCTAGGGCTTCCTCCACTAGAAAGAGTTATGCCAGCAAATGGTGTGTCTTTGAAAGAGGTTGTGTTGTACATAATGCAGATCCGGTCAACTGCCAGATTGCTTCAGTTCTGGATTTCCCGCAAGAAAAATTATCAACAGGCACATGCCCCGCCACTCTCAAGGTTTATGTGGCCGCTCTTTCGGCTTGCCATGCTTTGGTTGACGGGGTACCACTCAGGAGACATCCTCTGCTCGCTCGCTTCATTCGTAGGGCCAGACGACTGAGGCCTCCCGTAAGAACCAAGATCCCTTCATGGGACTTAGCAATAGTACTCGAGGATCTGGTTTAGACCCCCTTTGAACCTCTAGAGTCAGCGTCTGACAAACTTCTGACCCTAAAGATGGTTTTTCTTATGGCTATAACCTCTCTAAAAAGAATCGGGGATATGCAGGCTCTGTCGATCTCGCCATCCTGCTTAGACTTTGCCCCAGGAATGGTGAAAGTGATTTTGCATCCTCATCCTGATTACCTGCCTAAGGTGCCTTTCTTGGCTGTACATCCGGTCACTCTAGAGGCCTTCTGCCCTCCACCGTTCACAACACCGGAGCAGGAGAGATCTCACAGACTATGTCCAGTTTGTGCTCTTCAGAACTACGTCCACCGCACTAGCCAGTGGCGTAAGTCAGAGCAACTATTCGTTTGTTATGGGGGCAGCAACAGAGGCGCTGCCGCCACCAAGCAGACCATGTCACATTGGGTCAGGGATGCTATTGCTCTTGCCTATGAGGCGCGCGGTCAAGCTTCGCCAACGGGTCTAAGGGCTCACTCCACTAGAGGGGTCGCCTCCTCTGCTGCCTTGGCAAGAGGTGCCCCCTTGCAGTTTGTTTGTGATGCGGCAGGCTGGTCCTCTCCGCACACATTCATAAGATTTTATAGTTTGGATGTTCATGCTTCTCCGGGCTCTCACGTCCTTGAGTCGATATCACAAGCTGATGTCTAGGGCTTTCCTGCGTTCTTGTGAGCACACCTACACAACCGTAAAGAGTCCAGACACCTTCAAGCACGGCGGCGTGGGCATTCTCGTTCCCAATGCGCTAAGCAGCGCAGCATCGATTGTAGCTTTTGAAAGGGAACGTTCCGGGTTACTTGACTGTAACCCTGTTCCCTGAAAAAGCGGAACGAGATGCTGCGCTGCATTGCCGTGCTGATGATGTCCCAGGACTGCTCTTCAGACAAAATATCCTGACGATGCACCTGCGGCTCATCTATTTATAGCCTTGTGTTGCGGGTGCGCGCTGATGACGTCACCGACCGAGACTATATTACTTCCGGTCGATTCCATCGACGTGTTTACACACTATATTCACAGCAGGTCACGATTAAAGACGTTCCCAATGCGCTAAGCAGCGCAGCATCTCGTTCCGCTTTTTCAGGGAACAGGGTTACAGTCAAGTAACCCGGAACGTTTCTGCAGGATATATACGCTTTACATGGTGTTTCTGCAGATGGATCTTATGCAGATGTTTCTGCATATAATGTTACACTAGCCAAAGGATGACAAAATTGAACGGATGCAGTGTTGATTGCATTAAATATTTTAACGCATTAAACTGGACAAAAATAATGTAGTTAACGTTGACAGCCCAAATTTATTTATTCCATAAAATTTTGCGTCATATAATCGCATAGGTTTGACATCGCGTTTGCGATTGTGATATGATTAATCATGCAGCACTATTAAAGGTATAGTGGAGGATTTTCTTTTTCCGGGTGGATCATCAAGACTATTGGTCCTCCTAGTTGTCAATCAATTTGGTGATATGTTTACATAAGGCCGTCGTACGTGCTCGTCCCTAGGTAGTTTTCGCTTTCTGCGCATGCGCACTTTCAGGTGTATACGTGTGGTGAGCTACGGTTTCAGCCATTCATTGAAGCTCGCCGTTCTCACCTGGTTTTTTCAAAATGTCTGAGGGTCGCAAGAGAAAAAGTGTCTACGAATTGTATGACAAGAAGAGAAAGGCCTCTGAAGAAAGAAACAAGACCAGAGTGTTTTTGGGAGAATATTTCACACGCTGGCATGTGCTAAAAGCACAGGTTGGGCTTCCCACTGATGCCTCAGTCGTGAAGTTTCTACTCGACAGGTAAAGTTTTATGGAGAGATTATTGGGTCAGATTTAAAACTAAAAGTCTACAACTAAAAGTCTTAAACGAAAACTAAAAGTCTAAATTTGAAACTAAAAGTCTAAGTCGAAAATGAATTTGGTATTTAGGATTGGGCATTTGGTATTTAGGATAGGGCATTTTGTATTTAGGATTGGGCATTTGGGCATTTAGAATTTAGGATTGGGCATTTAAGGATTTAGGATTGGGAATTTGGTATTTAGGATTGGGCATTTAATCATTTAGCCATTTAGGATTTAGGATTGGGCATTTGAGGATTGAGGATTGAGGAGTGTATGCAAATAAGGAGGCGTGGCCCAAATACTGGAGGCTGGGTTTGAAATGGCTGGTGCGCAGAGGCACCTTATGGGCAGCAGAGGGAGCTCCCAGTGCTAAGGAGCACTGTAATGAAACCAAACAGAGCGAGTGAGCAGGGCTGGAGCGAGGACTGTACTTTATGTAAGGGATAATGTATAGCGAATAACAACCCCGACAGGCTGAACTTGAATCAGCCTGTCGTCGGGGTTGTTATTCGCTATAATAACCGCCTCGCTATACATTATCCCACTTATTACATGGCTACCTACAAAATACATAAATAATTTGACACAAAATATTGATTTAAAAAGGAGTTTATTGATTTAAAAACGATTGTATTGCTTCCGCTAAAGAAAATAGTCCATTCCGCGTCCATAGCAACGCTCTGTTTTTCATGGCAACGGTGTGTTATACTTCGCAGCGGTCTGTTATCAAGAAATAACAGACCGCATTCTACATCGGAAGTCAACCAACGGTTGTTGTTAGTGAGTGCGCGCGCGCAGATCTATTGTAACAGTACACAGATATTGTGAAAGCCGTGGCAAGAGACAAGCAGCTTCTTTATTACTATACCTTTTTGCTGTCTATTACAACTTATGCTTAAACAGGTGGTTCCTATCATTATTGGATTAATTACACCGTTTAACCATCATATAGTGAAAGTTTGTCATTTGCATATGTCAGTTTAACAAGGGCGCGCTTGACAGGGCATAAGAACGAGCAGAGAGAGAGAGAGAGAGCCCCAGCCGCGCGCGCGCACTCACTATTAATAATAATAATAATAGTTATTCTCGTCGTCAGACCGATAGCACTCCTTTCACTGGTGACTTTGTGTGTGAGGCCACATAAATGTTACAACGCTGTCATTAAGTTGAAGTTATCACATTGTAAAGTACCGTACTCGCTCCAGCCCTGCTCACTCGCTCTGTTTGGTTTCATTACAGTGCTCCTTAGCACTGGGAGCTCCCTCTGCTGTCCATAAGGTGCCTCTGCGCACCAGCCATTTCAAACCCAGCCTTCAGTATTTGGGCCACGCCTCCTTATTTGCATACACTCCTCAATCCTCAATCCTCAAATGCCCAATCCTAAATCCCCAAATTCCCAATCCTAAATCCTAAATGGCTAAATGATTAAATGCCCAATCCTAAATACCAAATTCCCAATCCTAAATCCCTAAATGCCCAAATGCCCAATCCTAAATACAAAATGCCCTATCCTAAATACCAAATGCCCAATCCTAAATACAAAATGCCCTATCCTAAATACCAAATGCCCAATCCTAAATACCAAATTCATTTTCGACTTAGACTTTTAGTTTTCGACTTAGACTTTAAGTTTCAAATTTAGACTTTTAGTTTTCGTTTAAGACTTTTAGTTTTAGACTTTTAGTTTTAAATCTGACCCAATAATCCCTCCATAAAGTTTGGCATGCTATTTGGAGAAATCCATTTAAAATCACTGCTAGTAAAAGTTAATGTAAGCTATGATTAGCGATTCTAGCCCTGGCACAAGTCACGCAGCAACTTGTGCTCTCTCATGCACACATTTAATAGGCATTCCCTCTCGGGAGCAGGTAGAGTGTTGCGCATGTGCATTTTTTCAAAAAGTGGAGAGGGCGGTTCTTTTCTAAAATTCGGGAAAATCCTCCACAATACCTTTAAATATTCAATATATTATGATGTAAAATACAAACATTGATTATTAAATATAATGTAAAATGCAAACTTTGATTATTAAATATATTATGGTGTGAAATGCAAACTTTGATAATTAAATATATCATCATGTAAAATTCAAAGTTATATTATTAAATATTAAATATTTTATTATGTGAAATGCAAATGGATTAAATATATTATAATGTCAAATGCAAACTTGGATTATTAAATATATTATAATGTAAAATGCAAACTTTGATTATTAAATATCTTATGATGTGGTGTGAAAATAGATTATTAATATCTTATAATGTGTATTATAAATATTAAGATGTAAAATGTGAATTTAATAAATATATTATAAAATGAAACATTAAAAAACTTTTAATGCGACTTAGACATTCATCCATTAAAAATGTATTATTTATTATATATCAATTATTTATTTTAATTTTTCTCCTCAGTCTTCATGAATGCCGCCATCCCGATCGCTGCTGTTCTCACAGTGAGTCTTTGCTCTTCTTTATACGACTGCATTCATTCCCTCTCTCTTATGTAACGCTCTCTGACAGCTCAGTTCATTCAGTAAAGCTGGTTTGATAATGGGAGAACAGTGTTTGTGTGACTCCAGCTGAACACGTGTTCTCCTGCACAGATCTTTGCGGTGCACGTGCGAGTTCACAGTGTCTCAGACTCGGATTTGTCTCCCGCTGTGGCCTTCGGGTCTCTGTCGCTCTTCCATATACTGGTGACGCCCCTGTTCCTGCTCTCCAGTGTCCTGCACTCCACAGTCAAAGCCCTCGTCAGGTGATCTTCATCCTCATCTTCATCATCATCATCATCATCATCATCATCCTCATCCACATCTTCCATATACTGGTGACGCCCCTGTTCCTGCTCTCCGGTGTCCTGCACTCCACAGTCAAAGCCCTTGTCAGGTGATCTTCATCATCATCTTCATCATCATCATCATCTTCATCCTCATCTTCCATATACTGGTGTTCCATATACCCTATTCCTGCTCTCCAGTGTCCTGCACTCCACAGTCAAAGCTCTCTTCAGGTGATCCACAGCCTTCATCAACATGTTCATCTTCATCCTCATCTTCATCATCATCCTCCTCATATTCATCTTCATGTTTCTGCCATTAATGTACTTCAATAACCAATGCTTCCTGTCATTATTTATTTTTGAATACACATTTAACCTAAAAAATGCCTCTTCTTTTTTTACTTCTTCTCAGTGTGCAGAAACTGAGTGAATTTCTTGGCAGTACAGAGATTGAAACTGATCAGGATCCCATCGCCCAAAGTCCAGCGAACAACAACGGCAACATTAAGTCTGTCGTGAGTATGCGCGAAAGCATATATTTTAAGGAAAGGATACATTTTATTTGAAAGTTAACTATTTTTAGATCCGGTCGTTTTAACGTGCGTTTGGGAATTAAACATGCCAAACAGCTTCACATACTTAAAATGAGAAGTTTCAAGGGCTCCCTGCGGTTTACTGTCAAAATAATAATTATAATAAAAACATTTATTTAAAATGCACTTTTCTCATACCCAAAGCACTACAACACAGAGTAAAAAATAAATAAAAAACAAACATGAAATATAAAAATACAAAAATACAATAGCAGAGCAAATAAAATAAAAAACCTCAAGAACAGATTTAAAAAAAGATGTGACTTCTTAAACCAGTCCAATAAAATAAAAAAGCTTGATGGTTTAACTTTTGAAAATAAATAAATTAAGAACACCATAAATATTAGTATTGCTATTTTAAAGTAAAATAAAATGAGTTTTTTTTTATTATTCATTAATTAATTAATATTATTGTATTAAGTTTCTTGAATACTACATTTTTTATTTTACATTGAAACAATTAAAATAGTAATAATAACAGTAATATTATTTATTATTTTGTTTTTATTTAGTAATTTTTATATATATTATTTTTATAATTATTATTGTTATTATTATTATTATTATTATTATATAGCCATACAGATATAAAAATCACAATATTTTTTGCAAATTGTTCAGCCCTATAAACAGGCACAACCAAAACCTGGATTTTTAAAAAAGTGCATTTTAAATCAGAAATCACATTTTTATCTGAAAAAAGTTCATTTCTCCGTCTCGACCCCTCATTGTGAAATAATCCTTTCTGCGGTGCATTAATGAAGTGTTTCTGTTCGCTTCCCTCAGTATGCATTACAGCTTCAGGCCAAACTAGTGAATCGTAAGAATAAAGGCAAACAAGACGTGAACAGGAACTTTGAGCATCAAGACCAGAAACTGACAGAATCAGTGTCTCAGGAGGACGAAGTGTGTCTTAAGGTGAGATTCATATGATGTATATTTTAGTGACATTGATCGTTTCTTTGCCTGATACTGTTGATGTTGAGGTTTCGATACTCCATCACAACTACAGTTTGCATGGTAACACTTTACAATCAGGTTCATTAGTTAACATTAGTTAATGTATTAACTAATATGAACTAACAATAAGCAATACATTTGTTACAGTATTTATTCATCTTTGTAAATAGATTGTTAGTATTAATGTTAGTTAATAAAGTTAAATAGTTAAATATCCAGCTGTTCATTCTTAGTTCATGTTAACTAATGTAGTTACAAACTAATTAACCTTATTGCAAAGTGTTACTATTAGCTTTAACAAGAACATTATTTTGTTTCTGTTTCAGATTATAAACGGCTACTTCACATGGACACAGGGATGCCCGACTCTCACCAATATTGACATCAAGGTTCCCTTCGGTGAGGATCTGTCGTGCAGTTTCTGTAGTGTTGTACTCGTGTGTTTAACGGGACAAGTAACAGTGTTTTGTCTCTCTCCGCGTCTCAGGGCAGCTGACGATGATCGTAGGGCAGGTGGGATGTGGGAAATCCTCTCTCTTACTGGCGGCACTGGGAGAAATGCAGAAGATTTCTGGGAACATCACATGGAACAGGTGAAAACAACATTACTGCAACATAAAGTGACGAGAGGCCGTGCTATATTGTGAATGTAGTCGTCGTATTACAGTACTGAAGTGAGAGTGCAATTATATTCTTCTTGACAAAATCTTTATCTCTAACTTAGTTTTTTTATTAATTAATATTAACAAAGATTAATAAGTGTAACTAATGTATTGCTTATTGTTAGTTAATTTTAGTTGAGGCATTAACTAACCTTAACTAATGGAACTTTATTGTAAAGTGTTACCATAACATTTAAATAATCATATAATATAATAAAACTAATAGAAAATGACAAAAGTGTGTAACAAAATTACTAAAAAATAAACTAAAATTAAAACAAAACAAAAAAATCGAATTCATAATTTTAGTAAAAACTGTAACTATACTTAAGTAGCACTGTATTGATCATCAGCCTCTGTGCATTTTGAAATCCATTTGTTAATCCACTTTATAATCAACATTAATATCTTGTACAATTTTGTTTAATCTTTGCATTTTTAGATATTGTATTGGATTGCATATAATTACTGCTTCATTTTCTCACAGTTTACCCAAGAGTGATTCAGAAGAAAATGTGAGGTATAATATATTATTGATTTGATTTATCAATATATATGATTTCTGTATTTGCTTTTATTTCAATCATTCATCAGAATTATTGATCTTATTTCTCTTTTGTCTGACAGAGCTCATCATACGAGTGGAAGGCCGTCACTGCCGTAATTACATTATTATTTTCACAGCATTCTGTCCCGATCCTGCGTGTTTTCCTGTGTTTTCAGGGTGTTTTTGTGTTTTTCAGGAAGAGAGGTTCGGTAGCCTACGCTTCCCAGAGGCCTTGGCTCTTAAACGCCACCGTTGAGGAGAACATCCTGTTCGACACGGCTCCCAATGAGAAGAGGTATCCCACACACTAGGGCTGCAACCATACACTCACCTAAAGGATTATTAGGAACACCATACTAATACTGTGTTTGACCCCCTTTCGCCTTCAGAACTGCCTTAATTCTACGTGGCATTGATTCAACAAGGTGCTGAAAGCATTCTTTAGAAATGTTGGCCCATATTGATAGGATAGCATCTTGCAGTTGATGGAGATTTGTGGGATGCACATCCAGGGCACGAAGCTCCCGTCCACCACATCCCAAAGATGCTCTATTGGGGTTGAGATCTGGTGACTGTGGGGGCCATTTTAGTACAGTGAACTCATTGTCATGTTCAAGAAACCAATTTGAAATGATTCGAGCTTTGTGACATGGTGCATTATCCTGCTGGAAGTAGCCATCAGAGGATGGGTACATGGTGGTCATAAAGGGATGGACATGGTCAGAAACAATGCTCAGGTAGGCCGTGGCATTTAAACGATGCCCAATTGGCACTAAGGGGCCTAAAGTGTGCCAAGAAAACATCCCCCACACCATTACACCACCACCACCAGCCTGCACAGTGGTAACAAGGCATGATGGATCCATGTTCTCATTCTGTTTACGCCAAATTCTGACTCTACCATCTGAATGTCTCAACAGAAATCGAGACTCATCAGACCAGGCAACATTTTTCCAGTCTTCAACTGTCCAATTTTGGTGAGCTTGTGCAAATTGTAGCCTCTTTTTCCTATTTGTAGTGGAGATGAGTGGTACCCGGTGGGGTCTTCTGCTGTTGTAGCCCATCCGCCTCAAGGTTGTGCGTGTTGCGGCTTCACAAATGCTTTGCTGCATACCTCGGTTGTAACGAGTGGTTATTTCAGTCAAAGTTGCTCTTCTATCAGCTTGAATCAGTCGGCCCATTCTCCTCTGACCTCTAGCATCAACAAGGCATTTTCGCCCACAGGACTGCCGCATATGGGATGTTTTTCCCTTTTCACACCATTCTTTGTAAACCCTAGAAATGGTTGTGCGTGAAAATCCCAGTAACTGAGCAGATTGTGAAATACTCCGACCGGCCCATCTGGCACCAACAACCATGCCACGCTCAAAATTGCTTAAATCACCTTTCTTTCCCATTCTGACATTCAGTTTGGAGTTCAGGAGATTGTCTTGACCAGGACCACACCCCTAAATGCATTGAAGCAACTGCCATGTGATTGGTTGATTAGATAATTGCATTAATGAGAAATTGAACAGGTGTTCCTAATAATCCTTTAGGTGAGTGTATATCACAATACAAAAATACAACAACAAGTATCGTGGATAGTGACAATATGTATCGTGAATAGTTCAACCAAAATAAAACTTACTGTGTGAGAAACAAAATCAAGTTTTCAGAGTTTGAAAATGTTTTGATAATGTTGAATATAATGTATAATAATGCAATGGGGGAATATTTGTTGGTCCTGATAACGCCAAATGTCTGATGTTACCAGTAAAATGTGGCCTACATTATTTTAAATATATCTAGTCAGTGACAGAGATCAAGCATATTCATCTAAAATAATTCTGTATTTTCAGCTTCAGAATCATGAATATGTTTATTCTGGTGTCTCTATTTATAGTCCAAGCCTATTCATTTACACACACAATGTAATATCAAATTTAGCATTTTAATCAAAAGTGAATTTTTGGTTAACCTTTTATCATGTGTCTTGGAGTATCGCAATAATACCGTATCGTGAGTTCAGTATCGTGATATGACATGAGGAATCGTTACACCCCTACCGCACACAGATCCCTGTGATTCCCTAATGTATCCCATCATGTCCTGAACTCCTGATGTTCAGTCATGTGAGAGATGTGTGTGGATGAAAACTGCACAAACACAAAGACTGGTTTTACTCTCGGGCCAAAAGCGGAAGAAAAATGGTTTTGTCCGCTTTACAGATTAACAACCGGGAAAAAACAGTGGGATTCCCAAAGGGCAGTGTTGTCAGCGGGAAACAAATATTAGAGCTTGTCCACGATGTTTTATGTTATGTTAGTGTATCTGTGCAGGAGTTTTCTCTTACAGTTCTCCATTTACAAACGTGAAGTTCCCCGCTGGTTTACACTAGTTAGATCAGTGCTATTTTACTATCAATGTTAGATTAGATTTTGTTTGAAAATTTTCTGTTTTAATTTTAATTGTAAAAGTTTTAATAATTGTAATCATTGTTGTCTATATAGTTGCCATTTATTTGTATGTTAGTTTATTTAGTTTTAGTTATTTTAGTACTTCAACTTAAATGTAAGCAATTTGGCAACTAGATGAAATAAAATAAGTTAGTTTTTTTTTTCAGTCAATATATATATATATATATATATATATATATATATATATATATATATATATATATATATATAGTTGAATTTACTTCTAAACAATTTTAACTCAGAAATTGCTAGTAAATTTCACACAAAAAAAAAGAAACGGCAAGTAACACATTGAATGAAAAAGTTTTGAAGTAGAAAGACTAAAATAGTATTTTCTTGTAAAACATACTCCAATAATCTGTTTTTTTTTTTTTTTGGCGGAGTACTGTAGTTTCATCCTTTTGAACTACCTTAAAGCTAACTTTAAATGTTCCTTTATGAGCCAAAAAAAATACAAAAAAATAATTAATGCTTAAAAGAATGTAAGTGCAATATGAAAAAAAATATTCTTTTTTAACAGGACATGTTATAAACAATAAATATGGTATCAAATATGATACACTACTGCTACTACTAATTTGTTTGATTGACAGTTCAATGTGAAAAGCTTGTAAACTGTTTGAGAGTGTGTAATGATTGAGCTGTTGTCGGTCAGATATAAGGAGGTGATGGAGGTCTGCCAGCTTCAGCCCGACATCGACACCCTTCCACAGGGAGATCAGACGATGATTGGAGAGAGGGTACGTCTGACACAACATTTACATTTACATTTACATTTACATTTACATTTACATTTACATTTAGTCATTTAGCAGACGCTTTTATCCAAAGCGACTTACAAAGTAGGACTAGATTAAGCGAGTCATCATGAAGAGGCAAAAACAAAAAGCAAAAAACTAATCCAAACACATATTCTGCTCATATTCTGCTTATATCTGTCTGAAGTAGTGGTGGAACGCATCACGCAATTCACGGTTCGGTTTACAATTACGCTTTTTGAGCCATGGATCGGATAATTTTTCGGATCAGCAATTAAAAAAAAAAATATATAAAAAAAATAATAATAATAATATATATATATATATAGGCTATATATATAGGCTATATATAGTTACAAATATGGTTTTAAATATAGTTTCATCTTTGTTAAAGCTGTATTTTGTTTTTTTTATTAACATTAATGACACAGTCAATAGTAGGAATATTAGGCTGCTGTCACTTTCCGAATTCCGAATGTGCCGACCAAAAAAACTGACAAACTCTCTTTCTCTCTCTATCTCTCTCTATTTCGATCTCTCTCTCTCTCTCTATTTCAATCTCTCTCTCTCTCTCTCTCTCTCTCTCTCTCTCTCTCTCTATTTCAATCTCTCTCTCTCTCTCTCTCTCTCTCTCTCTCTCTCTCTATCTCTATTTCAATCTCTCTCTCTCTCTCTCTCTCTCTCTCTCTCTCTCTCTCTCTCTCTCCTTTGTCTCTCTATCTCTATCTGTCTCTCTCTCTGCGCACAGATAACATGCGAGTATAAACTTTCACTCTATGATGGTTAAATTTAGCAGTTAATCCGCGAATCACATGCGCACCGAACCGTGTGACCTGATCCGTACGGATCACGGATCAACTGTGACCCGTTCCACCCCTAGTCTGAACTGGTGTTGATGTCCCGGGTCCAGGGCATCATCCTCTCCGGAGGCCAGCGTCAGCGGATCAGCGTGGCTCGAGCGCTGTACCAGCAGACCAATGTGGTTTTCCTGGTGAGTTCTGAGAAACGTTGCGTTCGCCACACTTCCTAAAGCCTCATTCAGTAAAAATAAGCCCCATAACCTTCACTTTCAGGACGACCCGTTTTCAGCTCTGGACATTCACCTCAGCGATCATCTCATGCATGAAGGGATCCTCAAGTTCCTCCGACAGGAAAAGAGGACCGTTGTCCTGGTCACTCACAAACTGCAGTATTTACCTCATGCAGACTGGGTAGGGAGCTTTTTTATTTATTTTTTTATGTACAATGTGTTGAATTACATGATTGACTAATTAACATGTCAGTTTTATTATGGCCGCCTATGACGTTTGCAGTCATTCCATAAGTCGGCCTGAATGGGTCAAACTGTGGGATATAAGTCGAGAAATTACTTGTCATAACATAATTTATGCATTTTCAGAGCAATTAAAAAAGCATCCGAAGCATACATATTATCTATGGAATGCCAAAGCTGACATAATAATAAATAAATAAATACATAAATAAATATACGAAGAAATTAAATACATATATACATAAATAAATGTGAAAATAAATTAAAGGGGAAATAAATAAATGCATACATAATTAAATGAAATTTAATTATACTGTACATAAAAAAGGAAATACAATTATAAATAGGCCTACTCATTTATTTATTTACATTTCTTTGTATATTTATGTATGTATTTATTTATTTATTATTATGTCAGCTTTGGCATTCCATAATGATCAGTATATGTGTTAACTTGACTTGTGTTGATCTGTGTTGGCCAGTTTTGTAAAGTGCTTTCATTGCATTGATGGCACAGATCATCGCGATGCGGGACGGGACGGTCCAGACGCAGGGAACCCTGAAGGACATCCAGTGTGCCGAACCCGAGCTGTTCGAGCAGTGGAGAACCCTGATGAACAGACAGAACAAAGTAAACAAATAAATAAAAAATAAATGTTAAAAAATGTTTTAAAAAAATGTGCTTCTAAAATAAATTTAATGATAATAATATTGATGTATGTATATAATTTATAATATAAAAATATGAACTTATTAATCACAAATAGCTCTCACTTTAGAATAGGAATACCGGGAAATGACATTAATTAAGTGCTTTAAACCAACCTTTATTAGACATTAATTAATTCATATTCAGTGTTCCTCAAAATGTTTACAAAAAAATGACAACACTTTGTTAATTATAGTGACAATAAATGAAGAACTCACTGTTTGTATATAGTCTATTTATTAACTACAGTTTGTAAACTATTAATTAACTTTAAACTAGTAGTATACTAGGAGTGCAAATGATTTATAAGTTCTTTGTTGCTGTATACTTATTGTAAAGTGTTACCAATAAGGTAAATTAATATTTTCATTTTTTATTAATGAATGTATTTATAAAAATAATTATTCAATATGATCTTTGATATTCAAAAATAAATACATCAATATTTTTTTTAAGTAAATGCAGTAATTAATGTATTTATTTTTTAAATGCTTCTGTGATATGAAGTTCATGTAAAATTAAATAAAATATATATTTATTTTATTTTTTATTATTTTTTATTTATTCATTAAATATTAAATTTTTATTTGATATGATGTTCTTCTAAAATAAAATTAAATAATATTTGTATTTTTTAATTAATGTATTTTATAAAAATAATTCTTTGATATAATGTTCTTATTATAAATGAATGTCAGTACTTGTAAATTATTTATTAAATACAGTAAATTAGTGTATTTAATAAATGTATAAATAAATATATTAATTTAATTATAAAAATGCTTCTTTGATATGATGTTTATAAAAAATAAAATAAATAAATGCATATTTCTTTATTTTTATGAATGTATTTATAAAATATTTGATATGATGTTCTTCTAAAATAATATATATTTTATTAATTTATTTATTAAAAAATCTTTGACAAAATTCTTTTAGAATAAAATAAATATATATATTTTTATTTTTTAATTCATTAATTGATTTATAAAAAAATGCTTCTTTGATATGATGTTCTTCTAAAAATCAAATAAAAAAATAAAGCTATTTTATTTATTTAATACATTAAATGAAGTTATGTATGTATATATATATATATATGAAATGCCTCTTTGATGTGATGTTCTTCTAAGCTAACTAAATAAATCAATGCATTTATTTGATTTCTTCATGTCCTGTGTTGGACTGTATTTGACTAATGCAGTGTTTTGTGATTTGCACAGGAGAACAGCACAGAACTGAAGAGGAAGAGCTTCAGACGGGCCATGTACTCCAGAGACACTCTGGCCACGGAGGACGAGGACGAAGGTAAAGCATGAAACTCATCGCCGTCAACAAGATTTGCTGTGCCTCTGTTATTATCAAACATCAGGGAAGAGAGAGAAAAACTTTTGTATTATTAATGTGTTTTTAGGTGCAAGAATTTGTATACTCTAAAACAATGGTGACACACTACAATAAGGTTCATTAGTTAACATTATTTAATGTATTAACTAGCATGAGCTAACTATTAACAACACATTTGTTACTGTATTTGTTCATCTTTGTTAATGTTAGTTAATGAAAATAAAGCTGTTCATTGTTTGTTCATGTTAACTAATGTTAAGATTTTAATAAAGCATTAGTACATTTTGAAATTAACATTAACAAATATTAATAAATCCTGTATGCATTATTAGTTAATGCTAACTAATGAAGTTACCGTAAATAATTGTAAAGCGTTACCAAACACTTGCTCATCCTCTGACAGGTCATTATCATATCATTATCATTATCCGGTTACATAACCAACAGTTTTCTGATCGTGTGCAGCATTGCATCTGTCGTTGTATGATCAGTGTGTTTGTCTTCAGTTCTGCAGTGTGACTCTGCTGTTCTTCTCTTCATGTGTGTGTGTGTGTGTCGGACTCATGGGATTGACCCAGCGGCTGATGTCTCTGTTAGTGAACTGAAAGGTCTGAAAGACTCACCGGCATGTGAATGCTTTGAGCGGATGAATAGCATGAAGCCCGGGGATGTTAAAAATACCAGTGTTCACCAGTGAATCCACTATAATGCAACAAGCTCCTTTCAATCGTAGAGTTATGTAATGCATCGACAACAATACAATACACAAAGCGTTACTGCGCTCCTGTGTTCAGTATGTAGGTGGAAAGTATTTTAAAGTGCTTGATATCCACGAGAAATCCAAGGATACGCTTCTGTCATGGCATTAGTGATACTCATTATACCCCGTCCTGCATTATCTCCACGGTCATGATGACATTCACAATCCTGTGCGAGTCTGAGGCTTGAAATGCATGAAGTGTTTGGAGAAATAGATGCACTTCTCCCTCTTCCTCGTCACGCATGAGTTCATTTCTGCTATTATTCTGCATGTTTATTCAATCATCCTTCTGAGAAAATGACTCTGTTTAAATTAAATCATTGCTTCCAGATCAGCTTGTGACGGTTTATCTCTGATCATTGCTTATCACAAACGTTTGAACTTTTAAAGGAGAAGTGAGTTATTTCTGTGCATCTAGTGTCAACCAACTAAATGTTACTAAATACATTTTATTTTAAATAATGTTTATATTTAATTTTGTTTTTATTTTATGCTTTTACAGTTTTTTAAAATAGTTTTAGTTAATGAAAAATAGCTTAATATATACTATATACTATATATACAGTGAGGAAAATAAGTATTTGAACACCCTGCTATTTTGCAAGTTCTCCCACTTGGAAATCATGGAGGGGTCTGAAATTGTCATCGTAGGTGCATGTCCACTGTGAGAGACATAATCTAAAAAAAAAAAAATCCAGAAATCACAATGTATGATTTTTTAACTATTTATTTGTATGATACAGCTGCAAATAAGTATTTGAACACCTGTCTATCAGCTAGAATTCTGACCCTCAAAGGCCTGTTAGTCTGCCTTTAAAATGTCCACCTCCACTCCATTTATTATCCTAAATTAGATGCACCCGTTTGAGGTCGTTAGCTGCATAAAGACACCTGTCCACCCCATACAATCAGTAAGAATCCAACTACTAACATGGCCAAGACCAAAGAGCTGTCCAAAGACACTAGAGACAAAATTGTACACCTCCACAAGGCTGGAAAGGGCTACGGGGAAATTGCCAAGCAGCTTGGTGAAAAAAGGTCCACTGTTGGAGCAATCATTAGAAAATGGAAGAAGCTAAACATGACTGTCAATCTCCCTCGGACTGGGGCTCCATGCAAGATCTCACCTCGTGGGGTCTCAATGATCCTAAGAAAGGTGAGAAATCAGCCCAGAACTACACGGGAGGAGCTGGTCAATGACCTGAAAAGAGCTGGGACCACCGTTTCCAAGGTTACTGTTGGTAATATACTAAGACGTCATGGTTTGAAATCATGCATGGCACGGAAGGTTCCCCTGCTTAAACCAGCACATGTCAAGGCCCGTCTTAAGTTTGCCAAATGACCATTTGGATGATCCAGAGGAGTCATGGGAGAAAGTCATGTGGTCAGATGAGACCAAAATAGAACTTTTTGGTCAAAATTCCACTAAACGTGTTTGGAGGAAGAAGAATGATGAGTACCATCCCAAGAACACCATCCCTACTGTGAAGCATGGGGGTGGTAGCATCATGCTTTGGGGGTGTTTTTCTGCACATGGGACAGGGCGACTGCACTGTATTAAGGAGAGGATGACCGGGGCCATGTATTGCGAGATTTTGGGGAACAACCTCCTTCCCTCAGTTAGAGCACTGAAGATGGGTCGAGGCTGGGTCTTCCAACATGACAATGACCCGAAGCACACAGCCAGGATAACCAAGGAGTGGCTCTGTAAGAAGCATATCAAGGTTCTGGCGTGGCCTAGCCAGTCTCCAGACCTAAACCCAATAGAGAATATTTGGAGGGAGCTCAAACTCCGTGTTTCTCAGCGACAGCCCAGAAACCTGACTGATCTAGAGAAGATCTGTGTGGAGGAGTGGGCCAAAATCCCTCCTGCAGTGTGTGCAAACCTGGTGAAAAACTACAGGAAACGTTTGACCTCTGTAATTGCAAACAAAGGCTACTGTACCAAATATTAACATTGATTTTCTCAGGTGTTCAAATACTTATTTGCAGCTGTATCATACAAATAAATAGTTAAAAAATCATACATTGTGATTTCTGGATTTTTTTTTTAGATTATGTCTCTCACAGTGGACATGCACCTACGATGACAATTTCAGACCCCTCCATGATTTCCAAGTGGGAGAACTTGCAAAATAGCAGGGTGTTCAAATACTTATTTTCCTCACTGTATATATATATACATACACTATTTGGACAGAATGCAATTCCAAAATTATACATTTCACTCTCATATAATTCGTTCCGGCTGATCTGAGCGTGATCTGTGGCTGAACTCTGCTTAACCTCAGTCAGAATGAGATTGAATGGTGTTGTGTTGTGTGTGTGTGTGTGTGTGTGTGTGTGTGTGTGTGAGTTTGTTTTCATGACAACTGAGGACATTTTTATGATAACACACCTGCAAATGAGGACACTCGGGAAAATACGTGATTTATGAGGACATTTTGGGGGTCCTCATTTTTCAAATGGCTTTAAAAACATACTAAGCAGTGTTTTTTTTTAAATGTAAAAATGCAGAATGTCTCCTGTGATGGGTAGGTTTAGGGATAGGGGCAGTGTAAGGGGATAGAATATACAGTTTGTACAGTATAAAAACCATTACGCCTATGGAATGTCCTCACAAATCACATAAACATGGCTGTGTGTGTGTGTGTGTGTGTGTGTGTGTGTGTGTGTGTGTGTGTGTGTTGTGTGTTTGCAGACAGCTCAGCCAGCACAGATGAGGAGAGCCTCAGGGCGGAGCTGCGTCACAGGACCCACCTCCCCTGGAGCTCGTTGTTCTCGTACCTGAGATCCGCAGGCCTGGCCCTGCTCGCTCTGCTCGTGTTCTCTCAGCTCTGCAAACACACACTCATGGTGGCCATCGACTTCTGGCTCGCTCACTGGACCACACACGTCATCTCAGCTCAGATCGAGACCAGTGAGAGGAACTGCACCTTCACTGGGGTGAGAGAACTGAGACACACACACACACACACACACACACGCGTAATCGCAGCGCAGATCGAGACCAGTGAGAGGAACTGCACCTTCACTGGGGTGAGAGAACTGAGACACACACACACAAACACACACACACACACACACACACACACACACGCGCGCGTAATCGCAGCGCAGAACGAGACCAGTGAGAGGAACTGCACCTTCACTGGGGTGAGAAAACTGAGACACACACACACACACACACACACATTAACCCGACCCCTAAACCTACCCATCACACACACACACACACACACACACACACACACACACAAACATACACACACACTAACACGTCCCCTAAACCTACCCATCACACAAAACTTTCTGCATTTTTACATTTGAAAAAAAAAACTTTAATTACATTATTTTTATACCAGATTTACAAATGAGGACATCCCTAAAGGAGGTTTTTGTCAGGTTTTGGTCACTTCTGGGTACAGATTTGTCCCCAAAATATAGTTTAGTTACACACACACACACTGCAGTAACATCAGGCTCTGTAGTCTCAAGGGTCTGACCACAGATGTTTGTCTCGCTCGAGTCCCAGTAGACTGTGTGTCCACAACTTATCTCTGGTAAAAGTGTTTCACATTTTCATAGAATTTTCATAATAGGGTAATTCCCGTTCAAAGGTTGGGTCTGAAAGATTTTTGTTTTTGAAATAAATCAAGGGTGAGATCACACTCGTCAGATTTGGTTGGATTGTTTACTATAAGTAACGTCTTGGTTACGTATGTAACTCTCGTTCCCTGAGGAGGGAACGGAGACGTTACGCCAGAGAATGACGAAATGGGGGTTTCGCTTAGAAGCCTATCACCTTCGAGTTCTTACAAAACGAGATAATGGCAAGGCCATGGGTCTGCGGATTTTGCATTGCGCAACTCCGCCCCACCGCGTGGGTATAAAAGGAGCAGTGCGATAATCTCGCATTGTTATGCTGAGGAGCCGAGACTGAACTCCCGGCTGTTCCAGCCGTACATCGGTTGTGGCAGGTGGACGTAACATCTCCGTTCCCTCCTCAGGGAACAAGGGTTACATACGTTACCGAGACGTTCCCTTTTGTTCAGTCACTTGAATGATGAAATGGGAGTGCCAATTCAATCTTGCCACAGCGGCTGTCTTCCAGTGCCCTGCACAAGTCTGAGCTCCCTGTCATGAGAACAGCACGGACGAAGGGCTAGGCTTAACGCAAGAATACCAAGGTACACTGGGTGGCATATCCCCGGTGGAATATGTAACACAGTGCCTACCCGTAGGGATGACTTAGAATACACATATAACCCGAGAGTGGGATGCATATGGAAGCTCAGAGGTATCCAGCCCGCAGGGTGGAATGTTTCAACCTTGAGATGGCAAGAGGGGGCTTGCCGAGGGAAAACACGTGCTCGGAGGAGACTTGGAAATACACATGGGGGTTGCCCAACAGGGGAACCATGCTCGTGGAGGCACCTAGCCAATCACAAGGGCTGACCGACCGGGCATGCACTCTGGTGACGGCATCAACAGTGCAGGAGGAACTCAGGGTCTAAGAAGAACTCATCTGAGTTTAATAGCGCATGTATCCAGTCCGTGGAGTGGAATGGCGCAGCCGGCTAGTGGAAGTGAGTACATGAGAGTACATGAGAAAGGAGGTCCTTCCTCAGAGGAATTGGCCAGGAAGGGGCTGTCGCGAGGAGCACCAGTTCGGAGAACCAAGTCCGGTTGGGCCAATGAGGCACAACCAAAAGGACCTGCTCCTCATCCACCCTGATCTTGCACAGGACCTGTGCAAGAAGGCTCAC
This sequence comes from Abramis brama, assembly GCF_963993115.1. Taxonomy (NCBI): domain Eukaryota; kingdom Metazoa; phylum Chordata; class Actinopteri; order Cypriniformes; family Leuciscidae; genus Abramis; species Abramis brama. Next base: position 2,235,862 of record NC_139971.1, read on the forward strand.
TGGGGGAAACGCATACTTGCGGAGGCCCCTTGGCCAGCTGTGCATTAGTGCATCTGTGCCGAGGGTCCCCTCGGTCAGGGAATAAAACAAGTGGTAATGGGAAGAGTCTAGGGAGGCAAACAGATCTACCTGTGCATTGCCGAACTGTTCCCAAATCAGCTGAACCGTCTGGGGATAGAGTCTCTATTTACCAGGGAGAGGCTGAAACCATGAGAGCTCGTCGGGTGCACGGTTCAGCTCTCCCGGGATGTGAATGGCCAAAGCGACCTCAGATGCTTCTGACTCCATAGGAGGAGATGGCGGGCGAGTTGCGACATACGGAGGGAACGTAGACCACCTTGTCGGTTGATGTATGCTACTGTCGCTGTGTTGTCTGAACGGACTAGTACGTGTTGTTCCTTGAGCAACGCCCGGAAGTGGTGCAGAGCCAAGTGTACTGCCAGCAACTCGAGGCAATTGACATGCCAAAGGCGCTGGGGTCCTGTCCAGGAGCCCGCAGAAGCATGTCCATTGCACATGGTACCCCAGCCTGTGGTGGAGGCATCTGTTGATACAACAACATGCCTGGAAACTCGTTCTAAGGGCACTCCGGCCCGAAGAAAGGAGAGGTTCGACCACGGGGTGAAGGTCTGACGGCAGGCCCGAGTAACTGGTACCCGGAGCGTGCCCTGTTGCCATGCCCACCTCGGGACTCGATCGCGAAGCCAGTGCTGAAGCGGTCTCATATGAAGCAGTCCGAGCGGAGTGGCTACCACTGCGGACGCCATATGCCCCAGGAGTCTCTGAAATAATTTCAGTGGAACCGCATTCTTGCCCTTGAATTGACTCAGACAGTTCAGCAGTGACTGTGCTTCTGTTCATTACATGCCCACCATTCGAGAGGATTCCCTATGGTGGGAATGTCAGGCATCTGAAAAAAATCTTGAATCTCATCTTTACTGTACACTTTGCCGTAGATTTGCGGCTTTTGTAGTTACATCCAAAGAGCTCCTCAAGATCAGCCTTGAGTCTTGTTTTTTATGCTCACTGGGCAACGCATTGGTTGTCCCACTGTAGCCCGCGGCAACCTCCTGTTCACCTGTTGTGACAGTGAAATATGCATCAAGAAGTGGTTTATAAAAAAAAACATAAAAAAAAAAACATTTACTATGGATTTTTAGCTCACCTGAAGTTTCTGAATGCTTTGTCTCGCTGTCGTGCAATAATTCGGCGAGATGAGCTTTGGCATCCTCTCTGGCTTTCTCTGGTAGAAACAGCAAACGCTTAAACCGTGGATCCAACATGCACGCGCTAATAGGTAGAGATTTGGCTACGGTTTCAGAGTCCAGTTTAAACCGCATACAGAGCTGTTTCCGAACTGTCTCTTTGAATGCCTGAGTGGCTGTGAGATCACCCGCGCCGGGCCGCAGAGTGTTTTCTGTCAGATTGATAAGCACTGGATATAGAATGGAAAGGCCGACGTGCAGCTCTCCACACATGATTGTTGTCGCCTTAGCCAGCGGACTCAGTATGGGAAGCAGCTGTTCAATCAGATCCCAGCAAGATGACTTTATTGCCAGTGTTTTTCGATACTGGACATTAGTTACCGCTTCGTCAGCGAGTACAGCTTGCACTGGGATTCTCTGCTCGTAAAGCCGATCCAACATGTCGAATGTGGAATTCCATCTAGGAGCACAATCACGTTGGAGTTTTCTCCCTCTGATGGATAGCTGCTCCTGACGTGCTTTCAATGCGCGGGTCGCCACTGAAGAGTGACGGAAGTGACTGACGGCACGCTTGGTAGCGTCAATGGCCTTCGAGACCACAGGTAAATCCAAACCTGCCTTAACTGCAAGCTGTAACGTGTGTCCGCTGCAACCAATGTGGTGGGGCAAGGCCTCACAGATTTCCATGGCCAAGGTCATATTGTTTGCGTTGTCATGAACTGTGCAGAATATGCATAACTCCCACTCATTAATGGTTTCTGTGAGCTTCTGTGCAATGTTGACAGCAGTGTGTCTCCCTGGCATGATAGTGGTGCCTAACACTCTTGATTTCATCTCCCATAGTTCATTGATGTAGTGAGCCGTTATTGTTATATATGGATCCATGGTGCAAGAAGTCCAGAGATCAGTAGTTAGGGAGATGTTCTTGCCTTTCATTTCAGATGCAATGTCCGCTTTTAGAGACTCGTATTTGTGGCCAATTTCTTTCCAGAGTGTAGCATTCGATGGAACGGTGTAACTGGGTTCAAAGAAGTCGATAATTCCCCTGAATCTCTGAAACTGAAAAAGACTGAAGAGAAAATTGAACTGAAAAATCCCTCTCCTGAAACTCTGCAGTTTCAGGAGAGGGATTTTTCAGTTCAATTTTCTCTTCAGTCTTTTTCAGTTTACTGTTTTCTGTGAGCATATTTGTGTTCAGTCCAGTGTAAATATTTCTGCTGTGCATATGTTGCACTGACTTGTTTGGTGAAAAAAATAAAATAGCCTAATAATAATAATGTTTCAACAGCATGTGTGTGTCTCTGCAAATATTTCTTTGCATGTGAACAATCTGAAGAATTTTCTACAATTTGAACTATTTTAGTATTATGGCAAAGCATACTGAAGATGAGAGTGCTTTTCATTACGCCCAACAGTGTGTGGTTGGTTAGACAAAAATCTGATAATATGAATGAAGTGTGTCCCATTTTGTGCAAAAGTTTGATTTGATAATGCTATGTGTAGTTTTGGTTGCAGTGCTTCATTTTGCAGGATATATGAGGTATTTTGCAGTTTGCGTGTGTGGTTTTGTGAATTGTGTTAAGTATTTTGATAAAACCAGCATAGTTTGCAAAATCATGTGTTAGCAATTGGAAAAAACTGTAACTTTAAAAATGATTGTGTGTTTTGAGTGTATGTTAATCATGTTTCCAATCTTCCGTTCAGGAGTGTGTGTTCCAGCACTCGCTGTACCTGCAGGTGTTCAGTGTGTTGTGTGTTCTGGGGATCGTCCTGTGTCTCGTCACGTCTCTGGCGGTCGAGTGGACGGGTTTACGAGTGTCCAGAGAGCTTCACTGCAGCCTCCTCCGCATCATCGTGCTCGCGCCCATGAGGTGTGTGTGTGTGTGTGTGTGAGTGTGTGAGTTCAGGGCTGCCATCACAGCTCATGCTGACTGAAACCAAATGCATGATGTTCTGTGTTTCTCCTCAGGCTGTTCGAGACAACGCCACTGGGGAACATCCTGAACCGATTCTCCACTGACACCAACACAATCGATCAGGTACAGCAGGGTTTCCCTCAGCTGCTCTTCTGGCAGTTTTGAACGAAAAATGTTATATTTGTTTATTTTTATTTTTTATTTTATTCATTGGAATTGTACGAAACTTGGTAAAGGTTTGAACACACACACACAAATAATAAAATAATGGACATGATTCAAACTGGTTAAATGGTCCTAAAATACACAGTCACACTTGTGCTCCTCGCGGTCAAAAATTTGGATTTTTTTGACAACTTTGATTTTATCACAGTTTTAGAGTAAACGTGTTTTTGAAAAAAATATATTTCATATAAAAGTTGAAAATAGTATTTTTGCAAATTTTTCATAACAATAATTTACAATAAACAACTTTTTTAAGCGATAATCTGCCAAGTGTCGTCTTTGAAAAGAGATCGAACTTCAGTCTGTCGCTCTAAAGCATTCAAGATTTACGACAGTTTAAGTTGGATATTAAGTTGTCTATTGAAGTAGTCTATTTCAGTAATTCAGGTCTATGCTCAAAAAGTGAATAAATTTATTATAAAAACAGCGTAAATATAATGTAGTACCATAAAATCCCCTAAAATACAAAATATTAAATAAAAAACATCATCGAACTAAAATATACATAAAATAAAAAAATAAAGCAATTGGGTCATTTTTGTGTGACATGCATAGAGCACAGAGGGTTGGAGACACACATGACGTGTTCTGCATGTCTGATCTGAGATCTGGTGTCTGGTGTGATTATTCCAGCATATTCCGGTCACGATGGAGTGTTTGATTCGCTCGACTCTGCTGTGTGTGTCGGCGGTGGGCGTCATCTCGTACGTTACGCCGGTGTTCCTCATCGCTCTGCTGCCGCTGGCCGTCGCCTGCTACTTCATACAGAAGTATTTCAGAGTCGCTTCCAGGTTAGAACTTACACAACACACACGAGAGGAACAATGTGACAAAAAAGAGAGAAACAAAATTTTAAACTATTTAACCCTTTCATGCATGAATTATGATAACCTCAGTCAGGATTTTTTTTCCTGTGTTTTTATTGCTCTTAGGGCATGAAAAACAAGATTTTAATTTATTTAATTTTTTTTACACATTTTTCAAAGAGATTTTCAGATGTCCACTTGAGTGGACAGCATGCGTTTATGGTTTCAACTGAAGAGATACTGTATTAAACATAATACAATAATCAAACAGATAAAGTATGTGTATTTAATTTTTTTATTAAATCATAATTAATTTGTATAATTTATTACATTTTTTTTTTTTTTTTATATTTTATATTTAATGTCGTTTTTTTTTATTATATTCCCTATTATTTCTCAAAATAATTTATTTAATTTATTATGTTTTTTATTTTATTTTATATTTACCATTGTTTTTTTTGTTTTTCTTTGTATTATACTTCTAACAAATTAAAAAATGTTTAAATGATACAAAATGTACATATTTATTTTTTTATAATGTATTGCATTTGTATTTTTCTGTCTATTAGTATTATGTTTCCTATTATTCCCAAAATGTAAAAAAGCTTTAATGATACATACATTTTTATATTTAATTTTTATAACTTATTACATTTTTTTTATATTGTAAATTTAATGTCATTTTTGTATTATATTTCCTATTATTTCTCAAAAAGTAATGTTACAATGATACAAAATGTTTATCTATCTATCTATCTATCTATCTATCTATCTATATATATATACACTTTTTTAATAAAAAAAATGTTTTAATGATACAAAATGGTAAAATAATACACAAAATTGTAATCTAGTTTATATCAGTAATTGGTGATTGTATCCTCTGCTGTGGTGTTGTGTGTGTGTGTGTGTGTGTGTGTTAGAGACCTGCAGCAGTTGGAGGACAGCACTGAGATGCCGCTTCTGTCCCATTTCTCTCAGACCGTAGAGGGGCTCACAACCATCAGAGCGTTCAGGTACCACACACACACACACACACGCCAGCGATGCGCGGGTCAATGTATAAACAACCCGCACCCGACCGACGTTTTCAACTAACCCGCATTTCTGAATATTCTGCTCCGCTCGCTCAACCCAGAACGGCCTGCTGGTTCGAAAATATGTGGAATAAGGGCTGCCTCCGACTATTTTTTTTTTTTCTAGTCGACTAGTAGTTGTTCATTTAAGCCATTCGTGGACAAGTCTATAGCCTACAGGATAATAAGTGTTATGACCACACACATAAAGCTTGCCACAAAGAACCGGTTAAAGTAATGATTATGAATGTGTCTAAATTAGCAAGGAGACATTTAATTGTTTAGTAATAAACTGGTGTTTTCTGTAAAGATGAAGTTGACGATGCGGACTCGCCATGAACGCCAGAGAGAAATGCACATTTCATATGGATTACATAATCAGAGAGTAGCCTATTTATTTTGGTTTTGAATATTTTCGTTTAAAAGTAGACATTTCAAGCTTTCTGTAATATATAGCCTATATTTCTCAAATCTGTGAGGCACAAGCTGAGTTTCGGCGCCGTCCAGTTCACGTGCAATGCAAGTGATCGTGCCGGCTCCTTATTACATTGCCTGCTATATATTTGCTTCTTATTCATTAAATACGGGCAATTGATTGATAAAACATTGATCAAAATTAAGATACAATTTATACAAAACGAAAATCTTTTAAAAAGAGTTTTCTATAAAACAAAACTTAATGAAGTCGTCAAAATCATGTTTTACCAGAAACAGCGCCGTTGCTAGGAGGGTGCCAGCGCCTCTGCCTCTCAGCGCCTCTGCCTCGCGAGTGGATGATATCCCTGAAGACGCCTAGCAATGATATACCTTTAGTGGTAGTATACCTTTAGTTAAGTTATACCTTAAGAGTCTTCGTAGCGCACTAAGAGACAGCGTTATCGGGAAACGCAGCCCAGGTATAATGCGTATGATGCGTAATGGAGATTCCAAAGCGTATGGCGTTATTTTCCTGTCAAATGTCGAGAGCGCATTATTGTAGCGCGAAAGTACATTAATATAACGCGCGAGCGCGAATCTCTCTGCTCGCGCGCGGAATATAATGTGCCGAGTGCGAATCTCTCTGCTCGCGCGAGAGAACTGGGCGCGCGCTCTCAGATACACCCTGCTCTTGTAAGAATTTTCTCTAGGCTCGTTCAGAGAATATGCCTGCACTTAAAACGTGTTCAGTGCAATCGCGAATCTCTCCTCTTTGCTTAAAATAAGCGTGTATGTGCTTAGACTGTGTCCCGTGCGTTCGCGCATGCCTAAGTACTTCTCTTCAGTTTCTTTTTATTTTATTTTTATTAATGCCAAGGTATCAAAAATATAACTTAAATAGCAAAAATGTACAAATTACATACAACGGAATAAAGAAAGCAAAGCAGCATATATATATATAGCCTGTACATATGCTCATAACAAATAAAATAAAAAAACAGAACAGAAAGCTGTAATGAAATAAATTAAAAAGTTGAAACAAGTTTATTGTCTTAAGAGCTTTAAGATTCTTAGATAACAAAATGCTTTGGATGTATTGTTGGACCTCTCTTCTAAAAACAACGAATAAGGGATTCTGCTGAGTGAATTTACTACGGTGAATGTGAAATTTTGCAAGGAACAATAATAGATTAATAATAGAATACTCATTAAATTTAGCTTTTTGTATATTAAAGAAACCAAACAGTACATCCTTAAAAAGCAAAGAGAAGTCCGGAAGCACAAAATTCAACCCAAAATAACTGTGTGTGAGGACAATCCCAGAAGATATGAAGAACAGTTTCATCTGGGGCACCACAAAAAGAACAACTTGTGTTTATGATTTAAACCTTTTCAAAAGCTACATTTAATGAGTATTTTATTATTAATCTATTATTGTTCCTTGCAAAATGTCACATTCACCGTAGTAAATTCACTCCCTTATTCATTGTTTTTAGAAGAGAGGTCCAACAATACATCCAAAGCATTTCGTTATCTAAGAATCTTAAAGCTCTTAAGACAATAAACTTGTTTCAACTTTTTATTTCATTAAAACTTTCTGTTCTGTTTTTTTATTTTATTTGTTATGAGCATATGTACAGGCTATATATATATATATATATATATATATATATATATATATATATGCTGCTTTACTTTCTTTATTCCGTTGTATGTAATTTGTACATTTTTGCTATGTAAGTTATATTTTTGATATTTTGATAGAGAAGTACTTAGGCATGCACGAACGCACGGGACACAGTCTAAGCACATACACGCTTACTTTAAGCGAAGAGGAGAGATTCGCGATTGCACTGAACACGTTTTAAGTGCAGGCATATTCTCTGTGCGAGCCCAGAGAAAATACTTACAAGAGCAGGGTGTATCTGAGAGCGCGAGAGATTCGCGCTCGCGCATTATATTAATGTACTTTCGCGCTACAATAATGCGCTCTCAACATTTGACAGGAAAATAACGCCATAAAAGCGCTCTTCTTTGGTCAGAACCACGGAGAGCGATCGCGGAGGTCCGTCCTATGCACCGAAACTTTTAACAGTGCAACAAAATATTTAAAGAGTATCAAGCTATTAAAATCTATATTATGTATACGCACAGATAATATAACATAGGCTATATTAGTCAATATTTTTTTATTAGGTTAAGCAGTGATTGGATAACATTTTTTATTTTTTATTTAACGTTTTTAATTTAAGGCCCACCCACAATTGGTCTGGCCCATCCAAAACTGGAATCCTGGCGCCGTGCCTGGTTGGTCGTGCCAGTTTTGTGGCTATCAAATGTGTAAATAGCATCGCAAGAAGTACACATGACAAAGCCAGCACTTTGGTCATCATCTTTCATTATTTCGGCAAATGTCTCCCACACTTTGCTCTTTCTATTTGTGTATTTGCGGAGCTTCCACTCCCCAGTCTTCACCTTTTCTCTTGCCGCCTCCATCTCTACCTGCAGACTGAGCTCGTGCGTCATCGTACTTCTTGCCAGTTATTCAGCCAATAAAGTGTAGACCTATGTATTTCATAGAAAATTGTGTCTAGTACTATATAAATTACAATGGTTTAATTGGCATCTTTATTTCAAACGACCCGACCGACAGCGACCCGAATATCATTAAAAATATTTTTGGATGACTCGTAACCGCGGGTAACCGCAGGCACCCGGTCATTTTGGATCAACCCGCGCATCACTGACACACACACACACGCACACGCACACACACGCACATGCACGCACGCACGCACACACGCACGCACACACACACGCACACACAAACACGCACACACACATCTGTGCTGATGTGGACTGGACGGTGTTTTGTCTCAGGCATGAGCAGAAGTTTAAGAAGAAGCTGCTGGAACACACAGATGCTAATAACATCTCCTCGCTCTTCCTGACGGCGGCCAATCGCTGGCTGGAGGTTCGCATGGTAATCAAACATCTGCATATATTTAAATTACACATATTCATATACAGTAGTCCACATTTGAAGTGGATCAAAACCTTTCATCAAAGTTATACATTATTTTTGATCAATACCCGTTCTTGTCTTAGGACAACTTTGATGAACTTTAAACTTCAAATGTTGACTACTGTATATACCACATATATATTTGCTTATTATTAATTTCAGCATGTTATAAATGCATTTGACAATATTCATTTAGCAGTTGTATAATGCATGTTGTCCCAGGGAAACGGGTCATGTGAGTTGTGTGTGTGCAGGAATACGTCGGGGCGTTTGTGGTTCTGATCGCGGCTGTCGCCTCTATAACCAGTGCGTTATACAGCCAGCTCTCAGCGGGACTGGTGGGACTGGGACTGACCTATGCATTAATGGTAAACTGGAGAACTCAAGCCTCCACACAGCCGTTACCAGTGTGAGTTCAGGCGTCTAACAGTGTGTGTGTGTGTGTGTGTTGCTGAAGGTGTCGAACTACCTGAACTGGATTGTGCGTAATCTGGCTGATATGGAGGTCCAGTTGGGCTGTGTGAAGAGAGTCAGCGCTCTGATACACACTGATGCGGAGAGCTACGACGGACTCATGAGTGAGTGAACACCACTGACTAAACACACTATAACTGAAAGCAACATTGTTTTGTTTTTAAATTAATTATAAAAAAATATGAATATCTGAATCAAATATTATTTTTCAAATCATAATCAGAGTAAGTATAAAGGTATATAAAATATATATAAATAAATTATTAATTTCATGGTGAATTGTAGTGAATATATATATATATATACAGTAGTTCATATTCATTCAGAAAAAAGTAATAATAAATAATAATAAAAATTTGAGAACATATGAAGAATTTATTTAATATTAATTACAAAGATAAACTATCTTTTTAAATATATCTGAATGAAAATAAATAAAGATATAGGTTTATAGTTTATGTTTATACAATCAAATATATCAAATAAAATGAATATTTGTTTTGGGAACATTAAAAATAATACAAAAACTTATATATGAATTTAATATGAATTACAAATCATTACAAAAGTAAGTTTAAAGTTTTTTTTTTTGTTTTTTTGTAGTATATCTGAATTTAATAATAATGATAATAATAATAAATAATAATCAGATTACAGTATTGGTATTTGATCTAGTGTAAATCCATATAATAATATGAATCAAATATTAATTTATATAATTATTAGCATTCCTAACTATTTGAATATACAATATGTATATGGTTCACGGAAGATGAGTGTAATATTATTAATGCCAGTCCTGGTGTGTGTGGTTCCAGCTCCGGCTCAGGTTCCTGCGGGATGGCCTAAGTACGGAGAGATCCAGATCCAGAACCTGAGCGTTCGCTACGACACCAGCCTGAGACCGGTCCTGAGACACGTCAACGCTCACATCAAACCTGGACAGAAGGTGTCACACACACACACACACCCACACACACACACACACACACACACACACACACACACACACCCACACCAGCCTGAGACCGGTCCTGAGACACGTCAACGCTCACATCAAACCTGGACAGAAGGTGTCACACACACACACACACACACCAGCCTGAGACCGGTTCTGAGACACATCAACGCTCACATCAAACCTGGACAGAAGGTGTCACCCACCCACACACATACACACACACACCTGCCTGAGACCGGTTCTGAGACACGTCAACACTCACATCAAACCTGGACAGAAGGTGTCACCCACCCACACACACACACACATTCTTGTACATCTATCTTTATGGGGACATTCATTGACACAATGCAATCTCTAGCCGCTTACCCTAACCTTACCCATCACAACTAAGTGCCTAACCCGACCCCTGACCCTAAACCGACCCTTAACCCTCTGTCTGGGGTCTGAGGTGTTTTTGGGGTCCTTGAGATGTTCTGACATGCCCTGACATTTGTGCTTTTTTCAGTTGCTTATAAACATATTAATGGTGTAATTACACTCTATTTAGCACAAACAGGACTACCATAATATGTGAGCAACATGTGTGTACATGTTTGTATTTTTGAGAGAATAATGTTTATGCATGGTTATTGAAAAAACAAAAAAATAAAGTTTCTGAAATAGGGCCACAAAACACATACTAAATATGTGTCAATAAGACTTTTGACTAATGGATGTTGTCACCTAGAGTTTTTTCTTCAAAATGATCTGAAAATCATCCTGCGTAATCATTCACATAAAACAATACATTGATTTAAACTTTGTAAGACACGTTTTGTTTGGAAAGGCAATATGCGTGTGGGCGTGATTCACACCTGAGAAGACAATGAGCCGCATAATGAGCTGCATAATGAGCTACATAATGAGCTGCATAATGAGCCGCATAATGAGCTGCATAATGAGCCACATAATGAGCTGCATAATGAGCCGCATAATGAGCTGCATAATGAGCCTTTCATTCAGGTGTGTCACTGAGAGTACCACAAGTAAAGAATGTGAGGACTTATTTTGTATGCATGCAAATTGCATAATATCCAAGGTAAACATTTCTAGTAACTATGCAGTTAATTCTCATACTGTATTTTCAGAATGTTTTGGAATATATCCTCTCCCCAAATGTGTCACTAATAAAAAAACGAATAAATCTTTTAATGAGGATTATATTGACCTATTAAGATGTTGCTTACATCTACCTTGTAAATATATGTTTTGCTATTTTATTAAACAGTTTTCACATATAAATCAACAACAATTACAATTTTAACAATATGTCGTGTAATCTTTCTTTTTTAAAAAGTATACATCGATTTTATCATACGTATTTCAAAGTTAAGGATTCATTAGTTTGAATATTGGAACAAACACTATAATAACATCTTAGTTGATAATTCAATATACCTATTTTTAACAAAACATCACATACTATATATTTACCATATGAGCAGAAATATTTGCATATAAATGTTAATTTGCAGTTTAATACGTTGCTTATACAAAGACATTTTATTTCAACATATTTCAGTCGATTTTTACTCATCTCAGTATAGCAATATAGTTTGGTGAAAGCTGAACTAGAAGATGTGTTCATGTAAAAATCACGTTTACTAATGTAAGTGCAAGTGTGCGCTGTTGTGTACAGCTGTAGTAAACATCTGTGCCTTTTGCAGTTTACCGACACTATTGCATATCGCGATTAGAACAAAGCACTTAAGAATAAAAAACTTACTACAGTCCTCTGAATAGCTGGATCCGTTGTTCCTCGATGTGAAACTAAATTATTCCTAAGGATTATTCCACCCAGCGAAGCAAGATGACAAAGTGCATGAGTCTGATCAAACTTGCGGTGTGTTTTATCCAGCTGATGTGGGTGTTGACAGGTTTGCATGGATCGCCTCAGATCATTTGCGTTAGAATAGCGCGCGCTCTCCGCGGGCGGGGTCACATTACAACTTAATGAGCTGAGATGAGAACGACTGACATCTCTCTCTTTTCATACAGATTACATAAATTGAGAATATTTGTTTTTTATATAAATTACTTCATTTAAAAGAAGAGAATTCAAGCTTCATGCCTGTGTGCCTGTATGTCTGTTTGACTGAGTATTCGCTGAGTTATTGTTCATTTTCGGACGCGTTTCAGATTGGACTTCACTGAAAGAGAGAAGGCAGAACTCGCATCATGTTTATTTTTCTTTATTTGGCAAAAAACACTGTTTTTATTGTGAGTATACACAAAAATAATAGACACTTAACAGGATCGAATGATGTATAACACTTCTATGTAAGATCAAAATCGACAGAGTAAAAAAAAAAAAGCGAGCAGATCATGCCGGCATGATTGCTGACCATTAAAACCTTATCCCTAAAACCAAGTCTTGACCCTCAAACAGGCCTTTAAAGGCTCCCAGAAACTGAGGTCCAGCCAAAATGTCCTCACTTTACTCTCTTTGTCCTCACTCCAGTGGTCTAAAACTCAAACTGGTCCTCACAAAGATAGTTGTACAAGTACACACACACACACACACACACACACACACACACACACACACACACACACACACACACACACACACACACCAGCCTGAGACTGGTTCTGAGACACGTCAATGCTCACATCAAATCTGGACAGAAGGTCTCTCACACACGCACACACACACACACTGAGCACATGACGACTGCTGGTGTGTTATAGGTGGGGATCTGTGGAAGGACAGGGAGTGGGAAGTCGTCGTTCTCTCTGGCTCTCTTCAGGATGGTGGACTCGTTCGAGGGTAACAGAAGATCCTACACTCATCACACTCTTCATGTTTACCGGCCGGTCTCTCACACGTGTTTGTTCTCACAGGGCAAATTATCATCGATGGGATTGATATCGCCAAGCTTCCCCTGCAAACGCTCCGATCAAAGTTCTCCATTATCCTGCAGGATCCCATTTTATTCAGTGGAACAATTCGGTGAGGCTTTGCACAGGATTCATTCCCTAGAAACTGCATTTCCATCAGGTTGCCTGATCAAACACACTCAAACACACACACACAAGCTATAGTTTGCTGGTCTAGTCTTGAATGCATGCTCTTGTTTTCTCTGTTCCTCAGGTTTAATCTGGATCCGGAGAGAAAGGCCACAGATAAAATGCTTTGGGAAGCTCTTGAAATCGCTCAGCTCATGCCAGTGGTTAAAGCTTTACACGGAGGACTAGGTGAACCACTGAGCTTCATCAGCTTCATCAGCTTTATCATGTTTTATCATGTTTTATCAGCTTTATCATGTTTTAACAGTGAAATCTGTACATTAACTGGCCAGAGGAGCAGAACAACAACGAGAACGATACACTATTGCTCAAAAGTTTGGGAAAAATCAGATTTGTAATGTTTTTTGGTCTCTTCTGCTCACCAAAGCTGTTTATTTGATGAAAAATACAGTAAAATAGTGAAATAGTATTATAATGTAAATCAGCTGTTTTCTATGTGAATATATAGTAAAGTGTAATTTATTCCTGTGATCAAAGCTGAATTTTCAGCATCATTACTCCAGTCTTCAGTGTCACATGATCCTTCAGAAATCAGTATAATATGATGATTTGATGTTCAGGAAACATTTATGATTATTATCAGTGATGAAAACAGTTGTGCTGCTTCAGATTTTTGTGAAAAAATAAATAAATAAAAATAAATGAATTACTTTTCTTCAGCAGACATTTCAAATAAATGCTGTTCTTTTGAACGTTGTTCATCTAAGAATCCTGCAAAACAAAATGTATCACAGATTCCACAAAAATATCAAGCAGCAATTGAGCACTAATAATAATTAAGCAAATCATCATATCAGAATGATTTCTGAAGGATCATGTGACACTGGAGACTGGAGTAATGATGCTGAAAATTCATAGGAATATATATTCACATAGAAAACAGCTGTTTTACATTCTAATAATATTTCACTGTTTTTACTGATCAAATAAACAGCCTTGGTGAACTTCCTTTAAATTATTTAATTATTCCAAACTTTTGACTGGTACTGTAACTCATCCATCCATTAATTGTGCATTAAATGGTTTTATCTGGTGTTTGATTGACATGTCCCGGCGGCTCCACTGATGCTTTCATTGCAACACAGGCTCATTGGAGAAACATTCCTGTGGCAACATTAGTGCAAAACGCAAAATACACACCAATACATACATATCACTGCAGTTTCTATCAAGCAGTAAAATACACTTTTAGTCGTTTTCACACACAATTATGATTACAGGGGCAGATTATGGATTAATAAAGACTTGTGTTTACTCGGCTCCTTGCACAATTATGTTATGACCTCAAAACACTTTTTACCATAGTGCAGGATTTGTAAACGAATATATTTTGGAGTTTGCATCACTTAATCAGCTCCATATGTTCAGTTTTACTGAAGCTTGAGCTTGCTGGATAGCTCAGCTGTACAGAACTGTACTTGTGATGCGGAGAGATCGGGGAAGAACCTCGTGAAAATGAGTCCAGATAAAAGAGCTCAGAAAGAGTTCAAAAACAAGCTAAAATGACATGGTTACGATTACGTTTTTATGTCGCACTTGTTTTTGTTAACACAATCGGGTAGGTTTAGGGTATAGTGTAGGTTTAGGGTATAGGGTAGGTTTAGGGTATAGGGTAGGTTTAGGATATAGTGTAGGTTTAGGGTATAGTGTAGGTTTAGTGTAGGTTTAGGGTATAGTGTAGGTTTAGGGTATAGTGTAGGGTGTAGGGTATAGGGTAGGTTTAGGGTATAGTGTAGGTTTAGTGTAGATTTAGGGTATAGTGTAGGTTTAGGGTATAGTGTAGGGTATAGTGTAGGTTATAGGGTAGGTTTAGGGTATAGTGTAGGTTTAGGGTATAGTGTAGGTTTAGTGTAGATTTAGGGTATAGTGTAGGTTTAGGGTATAGTGTAGGGTATAGTGTAGGTTATAGGGTAGGTTTAGGGTATAGTGTAGGTTTAGTGTAGATTTAGGGTATAGTGTAGGTTTAGGGTATAGTGTATGGTATAGTGTAGGTTATAGGGTAGGTTTAGGGTATAGTGTAGGTTTAGTGTAGATTTAGGGTATAGTGTAGGTTTAGGGTATAGTGTAGGTTATAGGGTAGGTTTAGGGTATAGTGTAGGTTTAGTGTAGATTTAGGGTATAGTGTAGGTTTAGGGTATAGTGTATGGTATAGTGTAGGTTATAGGGTAGGTTTAGGGTATAGTGTAGGTTTAGTGTAGATTTAGGGTATAGTGTAGGTTTAGGGTATAGTGTAGGTTATAGGGTAGGTTTAGGGTTTAGTGTAGGTTTAGGGTATAGTGTAGGTTTAGGGTATAGTGTATGGTATAGGGTAGGGTATAGGGTAGGTTTAGGGTATAGTGTAGGTTTAGGGTATAGTGTAGGTTTATGGTATAGTGTAGGGTTAGGGTATAGTGTAGGTTTAGGGTATAGTGTAGGTTTAGGGTATAGTGTAGGTTTATGGTATAGTGTAGGGTTAGGGTATAGTGTAGGTTTAGGGTATAGTGTAGGGTATAGTGTAGGGTATAGTGTAGGGTTAGGGTATAGTGTAGGGTATAGTGTAGGGTATAGTGTAGGGTATAGTGTAGGTTTAGGTTATAGGGTAGGTTTAGGGTATAGTGTAGGGTATAGTGTAGGTTATAGGGTAGGTTTAGGGTTTAGTGTAGGTTTAGGGTATAGTGTAGGTTTAGGGTATAGTGTAGGGTATAGTGTAGGTTTAGGGTATAGTGTAGTGTAGGTATAGTGTAGGTTTAGGGTATAGTGTAGGTTATAGGGTAGGTTTAGGGTTTAGTGTAGGTTTAGGGTATAGTGTAGTGTAGGTATAGTGTAGGTTTAGGGTATAGTGTAGGTTTAGGGTATAGTGTAGGGTATAGTGTAGGTTTAGGGTATAGTGTAGGGTATAGTGTAGGTTATAGGGTAGGTTTAGGGTTTAGTGTAGGTTTAGGGTATAGTGTAGGTTTAGGGTATAGTGTAGGTTATAGGGTAGGTTTAGGGTTTAGTGTAGGTTTAGGGTATAGTGTAGGTTTAGGGTATAGTGTAGGTTATAGGGTAGGTTTAGGGTTTAGTGTAGGTTTAGGGTATAGTGTAGGTTTAGGGTATAGTGTAGGGTTAGGGTATAGTGTAGGGTTAGGGTATAGTGTAGGGTATAGTGTAGGGTTAGGGTATAGTGTAGGTTTAGGGTATAGTGTAGGTTTAGGGTATAGTGTAGGGTATAGTGTAGGGTTAGGGTATAGTGTAGGGTTAGGGTATAGTGTAGGTTTAGGGTATAGTGTAGGGTATAGTGTAGGGTTAGGGTATAGTGTAGGTTTAGGGTATAGTGTAGGGTATAGTGTAGGGTATAGTGTAGGGTATAGTGTAGGGTTAGGGTATAGTGTAGGGTTAGGGTATAGTGTAGGTTTAGGGTATAGTGTAGGGTATAGTGTAGGGTTAGGGTATAGTGTAGGTTTAGGGTATAGTGTAGGGTATAGTGTAGGTTATAGTGTAGGGTTAGGGTATAGTGTAGGTTTAGGGTATAGTGTAGGGTATAGTGTAGGGTATAGTGTAGGGTTAGGGTATAGTGTAGGGTTAGGGTATAGTGTAGGGTATAGTGTAGGGTTAGGGTATAGTGTAGGTTTAGGGTATAGTGTAGGTTTAGGGTATAGTGTAGGGTATAGTGTAGGGTTAGGGTATAGTGTAGGGTTAGGGTATAGTGTAGGGTATAGTGTAGGGTATAGTGTAGGCGTACGTTATTTTAAACATAATGGAGCATTAATCTGTCAGCGCCACTCACTGGACATTTCAATTCAGAACTGCAGTGATGCGTACAAACGCAGATGTAATAAAATGTTGTCATATTCACGTTCATCGGTTCTGTTAAAAAAAACTAAACACTTTTAGCGCCACTCACTGGACATTTCACTTTGAAACTGTTGTGAAACGTGCAGGACACAACGTATTGCTCTTTGTAAAAATGTTGCCACTGGTAACCGTTTTCGAATGAGCCTCAGTTCTTTTATTGTGCATCACACGTTTTTATGTTGGTCTGGTGTTTGTTTGTCGCTCCTCAGACGCGTTTATATGGTTTATTTAGTGTGATCGCTCCTCATATGCGTTTATCGTGCACTGAATGGTTTAGTAAGTGTGATCGCTCCTCAGATGCGGTGGTGACGGAGGGCGGCGAGAACTTCAGTCAGGGTCAGCGTCAGCTCTTCTGTCTCGCTCGAGCCTTCGTGAGGAAGAGCAGCATCCTCATCATGGATGAAGCCACAGCATCCATCGACATGGCCACAGTGAGAACACAGATCACACACACGGGGACATGTGACCCTGCACCACACAAACAGTCACATGGGTCAGATTAATACACGTCTTTATACATTTTACATGGTTTGTTAGGATGAGACAATATTTGGCCGAGATACAACTATTTGAAAAATGGTAGAAAATGTACAAAATATCTTCATGGAATATGATCTTCACTTAATGTCCTAATGATTTTTGGCATAAAAGAAAAATCGATAATTTTGACCCATGCAATGTATTGTTGGCTATTGCCACAGATATACCAGTGCGACTCAAGACTGGTTTTGTGGTCCAGGGTCACATATTTTTGTCAGGGGTTATTAGTGCTGGGGTATTTTAAACAAAATCCTAATATTAAACAGCCCAAACTAGAAGATGAACATACAAATAAATGAGGACAAAGTTACTCATGATACATTTTAAAAACACAGCACAAAAATCTGCATCTTACCTTATGAGTTTGAACAGGGGAAAATGCAAGATCTGTTTTAGTTGAACTCATTTTAACTTGAGCGCTGCGTCTAACACGGCTAGCGCGTTCACACTGAAAAACAATGGAAAAGTAGCAGAGTGGAATGGAAGAACACTAATGCCGATGAATGCTTTAATGGAGACATCTATATTTTCCTAATGCATTAAATCAGTTTTGAGATGCCGGTCCTCGACCAGCGTAATCACACACTCACTCCATGCGAGATCGGCTTTTGAAATAGCCTATATTCATTTATCAAAGTCATAAAACCATATTCGACAACATATAACAAATGAAATAATCTTTAGACTCATTTTATCAGTCTGTTTTCTGCATGTAAAGTTGGTCTAATGTCATGTTTTGCTGTTATAGGAGAGTATTCTGCAGAAAGTGGTCATGACGGCGTTCGCTGACCGAACAGTGGTGACCATCGCAGTGAGTATCTGCAGCTCTCTTACTAGAACTATTATTTTATTATTTATTAACCTTTATTTAACCAGGCAAGTCACTTAAGAACAAGTGAAATCTAAATCACTTTAAAATCTATAATCTAGGGCTGCCCTCGACTAAATGTGTTTCTAGTCGAATAGTCGTCGTTCATTTAAGCAGTTAGTCGACTAATCGCACGTTTATATTAATAAGCCATGAATCATAATAATAATGCGCCTTTAATTGCCTATATAAAATACATAGCCTAATCCGCACTCAAATGCACACATAAAGCTTGAAGCGCACCGGCAAACGTAATGATTATTAGTGTCGTGAAAAAACAGGAGGAGACTGTCTGAACATTTTAATTTATTAGTAATGTTTTCTGCTGCAGAGATTAAGTCACGATGCTCGTCATCTCCGCCTACATACTCGTTTCATATGGATTACACAATCTCAGAATATTTATTTTCCATTTGAATCGTTTATTAAAATGTAGACATTTCAAGCTTTCTATAGGTATATGTCTCATGTCTGTGAGGCGAGTATATGCTGAGTTTCGGTTCATTGTGACTGTGACTCTTTACAGTTTGCATTACTCTTATCTGTATGACCAAAAATGAGGGAGTATTTTAAGTTAAATGCAAGTGATTGCATATGAATGTCATGCATTAACACACTCTCCACACACACACTTAGATGTATGTCTAATAATAGCGCACATTTATCTAGGTTAGCATTAGAGCGAGCGGACTTGTAAAGTTGCTACTAATATTTCAAGTGATAAGCCATATTTGAGGTCGATGAATGATATAATAAATAAACTAATAAAATCTTAGTGGGCCAAGCCTCTTCTAGTGGACTAACGGGGCAGCCCTACTGTAAAGCACAGCGTTTATTAAACTGAAACTGCTGTGTGTGTCGTTCAGCACCGCGTTCACACTATCCTGGGCTCGGACGCGGTGATCGTGATGAAACACGGTGGGATCGTGGAGTACGATGAACCTGACGTGTTGCTGGAGCAGAAGGACAGCGTTTTCTCCGCGTTTGTGAGAGCCGACAAATAAAGATGTTGATCATGGAGAATTTGGATCTTTATGGCTGTATATGGTTTGTATTCATTTCTTGTAAAATAATAAAATACTGAATTGCACAATAATCTGCATATTGGTGATCTGTAGCGAAGCTCTATTGAAAGAACTAAACTATCAGAAATAAAAATGTGCTGTATGTGATTTTTATTTATTTATTTATTTCAAATAAAATGCCCATTTTTCAGATGTGTATCAGTGTGGACTTCAGGACAGGGTTTCAGTTTTACATTTACATTTCAGATATACATTTTTCATGTATTAAGACCCAATTTATATGGTCAAAAATAAGTATTATAAATGTGTACATTTCTATTTAGAAATTATTATTATAAAAATTATATTAATTATATTATATATAAAACTATTATATATATTTTTTATTTTAATCTATTTATTTTAGCCATTTACTAATATGATTATTTTTATTTTTTTTATCTAATAGTTGGTATTGGTTTTATTAATTTACATACAATTTGTATTTTAATCTATTTATTTCAATATTTTATTTACTTAATTTTAATTAATTCATTTTAGTCATTTATTATTAGTAAAAAAAAAAAAAAAAAATCATACAATATTTGGTATTTGTTTTATTAATTTATATAACATTTGTATTTTATTCTTTAAATAAATAAATAAATAAAAGATTAAAATGAATTAATACAGTTAATAAAACAATTTTGCTATTAATAAAATGAATAAAATTAATCTAATATTTGGTATTTATTTTATAAATTATACTAAATTTGTATTTTATTCTTTATTTATTCTTTTTTTATTATTGTGTTTGCTGTAGTGATGCAAATACGCTGATGGGTTTCAACGACCTGTACCTACATTATGAAAACTATGAGTACAGTCTTTATACAATTTTAGTGTACATGATTCATATTGCAAAAGCATGATTTATTTCTAAAGGTGTCAAACCATCGAAACGCATGGTTTTAAACGCATTTAAAGCAGAGATTTTCAGCAGCCTTTGTTATTTTTTAAACGCTGTGAGCCATGAAGCAAACACACCAGCGTGAGGCGAATCCCAACATCACAAACTTTGATTTAAAGCAAAAAAACATTTGGAAGTCGGATCAACACAAGCATGCTTTAACGCGGGATTGGGCGGAGCTCTGTCGGTTTCGATTCTCTGATTGGTGGAGTGGAGATATCTCTGGAGGATCATGGGTAATGTAGAGTTCCACTGATGGCTGAAATCACCTCAAATGACCCAAACACATGAAACTGAGTTCACTCATGAAAAAGAAGACACTCGATACCATAGTTTGTGACTTTTAAATATTTTATTAGGTTATAATTTGCAGAGCTTAAAATATTAAATCGCTTTTAACTTAAAGTATTATTAAAATACATAAAACAAAAAGCCAGAACTGAGGAGCCCTGAAAAAAAAAAAAAAAAAAAATCAACTAAAAAGAAAAAGAAAACAAAGAAATAAATTAAAAGGAAAAGGTCCGATGATCATCTCACACAGAGTTCATCGCGACACAACTCCTCCGAACAGCGACGGAGGAAAAACCTAAAACATCCGTCACTCGCTCTCTCTCTCTCTCACTCGCTCTCTCAGTCACTCGACGATAATAATAATAATAATAATAATAATAATCTTTGCGATCAGTACGTAGAGACTAAGTGTACATTCTTTTCCGTTCGCAAATCGTCTTTTCATTACGAGGCTGGTCGTGACAGACCCGAGACGCGTTTCCAGAGACAGCAGACAAGGCCAATGTCTTTGTCACTCGAGAGAGAACACACACACGAGCCGAGACGCTCCTCTACAGTGGTTAACATGCTAACATGATGCAACACAAGTCTATCCCGCTTACGGATGATGGGAACTGCTATATGATGAGTAAAGTGACACCGAGAGGCTAACGGGTGAGCAGGTAGCATTAACAGCTCTCTCAGATCCTGAGTGCAAAAGCCTTGAACACACACACACACACACACACACCCCTTTTACCCTATAAAAAATGAGAAAGAAACCTTTATATCGTACGAGGACCAGGCCAACACCCTTATTAAACCAAGAGAGGGGGAAAGTGCTGCTCGTATGAAGCAAAGGGAGGGTGCGCTGAAAAACATCAACTAAAAAGAAAAAGAAAACAAATAAATAAAAGGAAAAGGTCCGATCATCTCACAAAGAGTTCAAACCTAAAACATCCGCCACTCTTTCTCTCGCTCTCTCAGTCGCTCGACGACAGTGATGATCTTCGCGATCGAGAGACCAAGTGTACGTTATGTCGGTTCACGAAGCGGGAACATCGGGAACATCGGGAAGGAAAGGGAAAAGCGTCTTGGTTAAAGGGTTGCACCTCTGAGGTCCTTCGGCCCGGTGTGAGCGCTCCTGACTGGGTCCTAAAGACATCAATGTTCAGTAAGGGTGAAGGCTGGAGTCCCAGCGTCTCCGGAGCGCTGCTGTGGTCCTCCGGCCCCGGCGTGGCACAGCTTCGGCCCCAGCGCGGGCTCATCTCTCGCTCACGTGGTTCTGTGGCGCCGGAGGCAGGGGCGTACACAGCGCCTCCGTCAGGTCCTCCATTATCGACGTCTCCTTCGGGTCCATCAGGTTGAATTCCCGTATAAACACTACGAAGTGTGTGTACAGTGTGTTCAGGTGTCCGTGCAGGTCCATGGCCACCGTCTCCTTGTAGTGGGACCAGTAGATGTGCGCCAGAACGTGGAACAGATACTTGCAGATCTTCTTCACCAGCGAGTCGAAGGTGTTGGGGAACTCTTTGCCTGAGGAGCACACACACACACACACACACACACACACGTTTCAATGTACAACACTTTATTTATATCAGCTCAATTACATTAACCCTTTAGAACCTGAAGCGAAAATAGGTGTTTTTCACATCATTTGATTTTTTGTAAAATTCTAAAACGATGTGCTCTCTTCATGTGCAAGGTGTCATCTTTCTCAGAAAAACATTAGCTTTCAACAAATTACAGTTATTGACCATTATTGTGTGTGGAGAGTTTGTAAACAGAATTTAAATAGACAAAAATAAAAAAAAAGTAATTAAATTTACTGATTTTTATTTAGAAAAAAAACTGGAAAAAAAAGCATATACATAATACTGTTCAAACGTTTGTGCACAGAATGATGTATTTAATGTGTTCCCAAGAAGTCTCTTCTGCTCATCATTCTGTGTTTATTTGATCAAAAATACAGTAAAATAATATGAAATATTATTAGAATTTAAAACAGCTGTTATATGTGCTGTAAACCAGAGGCCTGGACACAAACCGAGATGTTTCTCACACATTTACACCGATTAATTTACAAGACTTTTAATTAATATCAGGTCAATGAAATTAATAGCACTATATTATATATACACACACACACACACAATACTGTTCAAAAGGTTGTGGACAGAATTATTTTCAAAGAAGTGTCTTCTGCTCAGCGAGGCTGCGTTTATTTGATCAAAAATACAGTAAAAACTGTGAAATATTATTCTAATGTAAATCAGATGTTTTCTATGTGAATATATAGTAAAGTGTAATTTATTCCTGTGATCAAAGCTGAACTTTCAGCATCATTACATTCTAATATGATGATTTGATGAAGAAGAAACATTTATTAATATTATAAATAATGTTGAAAATGGTTGTGTTGCTTCATATTTTTGTGGAAACTGTGATACATTTTATTTTTCAGGATTTTTTCATAAACGGGAAGTTCAAAAGAACATTTATTGGAAAAATAATCTTTTTTTTTTATCACTAGAAACGTCTTTACGGCCACTTTTGATCAATTTAATACATCCCTGATGAATAAAAGTATTCATTTCTTTTATAAAACATAGATATATTACCGACCCCAAACTTTTATATTCACTATCAGATTATATCATTTTTAGAAATTGTATATTAGATTATATATTTAGAATATTAGTTCCCATTCAGGCTGGGAAGTCCCAACGTCACAATGTTGCTGTTTAAATGTACAATATTTTGCAAACTACAGTATTTAACTCAATTTCTTAAACACTTATCCATGCAACTGTCCACATGTATGAGTGTTTGATAGCTATTTACTAAAATTGACGATTTGCTTTTAAATAAACAAAACAGAAGTGAAATATATTGTTGTATTTGATCTCCGTGGTGCAGTGTCCTCCTCCAGCCTGCAGGGGGCGCTAGAGACCCACTCACCGTATTTAGTGGGAAAGATGTCCTCGTCCGTCACCAGCTTCTGGACTGAGCTCATCACGAAGTCCACGTACTGAGGAGCTGTGCACTTCGTCTTCTTCCCTTTCTCATCGTACCAGAAATACGTCCTAAGAGAGAGAGAGAGAGAGAGAGAGAGAGAGAGAGAGAGAGAGCGAGAGCGAGAGCGAGAGCGAGAGAGAGATAAAGCTATATAAATCTAAAACCAGAAATCACGACCCATTCTTCAATCGCTGATCTGTCTCCAATAGTTACACATCTACACACACATTACGCTGTAAACGGATGTTGATCTCTCCACTCATCATCCGTCAGTTACACATCGCTTCTCACACACTTTCTTCTCTGTGGTTGTTTATTAACCAAACTGTCTGATAGGACCATTTCCCATAATGCTTCAGTAAACCCTCGAGTTCCTGCCCTTTCCCATCAGCGCACACACACACACACACACACACACACACACACACGTGACCCACTTACAGTCAGTGTCGAATCATAAACATAACGAATCCTGGCACAACAATAAAACACACATCGAATTAAAACCAGTGATTAGTTCTAGCATCATCACTGCAGTCTTCAGTGTCACATGACCCTTCAGAGATCATTCTAATATGATGATTTGATGAAAACAACGTTGAAAAGAACAACATTTATTTGAAATGGAATATTTTCTAACATTATAAATGTCTTTAGTCACTGTTCATAACTTTACTGCATCCCTGACTTACAGTGTCGCATCATAAACAGAACGAACCCGTGGCCCAACCACAGCAGAGGATACAATCATCATTACTCTAATACACTACACTTTTTTTTTTACCATTTTGTATCATAAAAAAAATTAACATTTAGTACATTTTGAGAAATAATAGGAAATATAATACAAAAATGATATTAAATTTAAAAAAATTAAAATGATAAAAATGAAATATGAAAATGTTGTATAATTATAAAATTTATACAAAAACAACATAAAATTGAAAAAATAAATAAATAAAAGTAACAAGTTAAAAGAAATGTTGTATTTATCATATAAGCGTTTTTTCCATTCTCTCCCGAGGTCGCGACCTCACCCACAGGTCACAACCTCACCCAGAGGTCACGACCCCTGAGGGTCTCCAGTCGCAGAGGAGTGTCGAGTGGCGGCTGCGCAGGCTCAATAATGGATCAGCGAGTGCGTGTGAATAATAGATACTCACGTGTTGCAAGCGGTCATGGCTGCGCACGTGTCTCCGGTGCAGAACTCAGAGATGGTGCTGTACTGGAGGTTGATGAGGTTGAAGAACGTCGTGGCTGCAACAACACACACACGATTCAGAGATTACAGATCACAGTATCACGATCATGGACTCATCTCAGACACACAACTGCAAACTCTGTCTTCATGTCTCTGTAAGCCTAATACGTTATTTACTTACTTGGGCTCGAATATAATATAATAATAAAATTATAATAAAATAGGCCCATATTATTTACTTTAATGCTATGAAAATTAATGTAATATAATATGATAAAACGAGCAAACACACACACACACACACACAAATATGACAAATTTAAACTGCACAATTATCTCAATTTCTGCACAGTTGTCTCAATATTAATTGCGATTAGACTGAATAACCTCAATCATACAATTAATAAATAATCATGACAGGACTACAGCAATATTTCAGCAATTAATCATTTGGCAAAGAAGATTAATACCTTTGTGTTCCTCATTAAAATATGCATAAACAATGACTAACTTTTAAGTGACTTTACATTTTATTACGTGTAATCATCAAAAATCTTTACATCTTTTCTTACATTTTTATAGATGGATGCAAATATGCACATTTTATTAAATTGACATACTTATTACAATATATTGTTATTATAATAATTGCTATTTGTATGTTCACAAAAATGCATTTATAAATATTTATATATGATAAATATTCATAACTTATGCAAAAGTATGCAGCTTATGCATCAAATCTGTGCCAAACGTGATGTTATTTTAGGTGTAAAAATCTCAAACGGCCAACGCTGATCCCGTGGTTTTGTCCAATAAAGTTATTGAAATAATAGGAAATGTGAAATATGAGTCCAATGTAACGGATAAAATAAGAGTGAAATAATCAACCGTGTTTCCATTTAAAATAGCAGGGTCGTCTCTAGGCCTGTGCAACACATCCGTACTTTAACAATTCTCTCTGACGGAAATCTCAAACCCAAAAGAAATGCGTATATTATTCTCTGTGTGTGAAAGGCATGAAGCGTACAGATCCACAGCTGTAACATGAACTGATCCAGAGGAAAGGCTTCAATTAGCCATAAAAGGCAGTGATTTGGTTTAATAAGTGCTTGTGGAATCTGAAAGAGCATTAACGTTTCCTAAATTAAGCCATACTTTATGGTTTTTTCACATGTGTTTTCTTTCAAGATAAAATCTGGGGAAATGCACACAATGGTGTGATTCGTGGGCGCTGGAATGTTATTATTCTGCGCTGGTTTTATCATACGGTTATGCAACAGAGAGATGAAATCATACATTCCCTCCGACGAACAGAAGAGATGTTTTCAAAACACACCAAGAAACCAGACACAACAACGGCAGACAGTCGGCCAGGGTTAGGGTCAAGGGTCGCCACTTTTCCCACATTACATTATTATTATTATTATTATTTAAAGAGGTAAAACACTAGTATTCTCTCTCACAGATTTACAGTGCTGATCTTAGATCACTATTTGACTTTTAGATGCAATTAGGGATGCAACGATATGAACATTTCGCCCAATAATGATAACCGATATTTTTCTATATTTGACAGCCGATAACCGATATATTTGCCGATAAATCAAAATCCAAATTTTTATATCATTTTTGAAAGCCTGATTACAAAAACAAAAGTCTCACCATTAAAAGCCATGTCCCAAACACACAATTATGATGTTCTCATTATAACTTTATGTAGCCGATATGACAGTATTGCGTTGAACATGTTGTACTTTACTGTATTTTCCTTTTCGAAGTGATTCCAATCATATTTCAAGCAATTTAAACCATCATGTTGAACAGTGGCATCTGAAGCGTCTCGGCTGAAGGAAATAATCCATTATTTATCGGCTTTAATATATTGGCCAAATTTTCTTATCGGCCGATAATGATAACATTAAAAATCAACATATATCGTCCGATACCGATATGGTGGCCGATATATCGTGCATCCCTAAAGTTTTTTTTTTTTTTTTTTTTTTTTTAAACAACTATATTTTGCAGATAATATAATATTAATAATGAAATAAAAGGCAACTTAAGCGCACTTAAAGGGAGTCGACTTTCATAACACATTTAAGTACATTTTTAAAAGTGCACTTTCGCATTCAGGACATGATCTTGTCTTAATTCTGTTTCCGGTCATGTGACGTGAGACACGTACTGTTGCTGGCGAGCCACTCGTTGAGGTCGATCTCCCTCGGCAGAACCACCAGCTCCTTCAGCTCGAAGTCCACGACCCTCACTTTGGTGTATTCGGCCTCCAGGTAATGCTTCTTCTCCTCGGTGGGCGGCTTCTTCCCATTGGGCTTCCCTTTACCCTTCCTGAACGGGACGGAACAAGGCAAAGAGGTCAGAAAAACACTGAATATATAGTACAGTACTGACTGAGTGACCTTTACATGGAGAGATGGTTATTATTTCAGAGGTGGGCTTGTACTTAGGGATGCAATAGATCCCAGATGATCCGTACGGACTCACGGTTCGGCACGCATGTGATTCGCGGATTAACTGATAAATTTAACCATCATAGAGTGAAAGTTTATCATTTGGATGTGTTTTGTCATGCCAAATTACACAGAGAGAGAGAGAGAGAGAGAGAGAGAGAGAGAGAGAGAGAGAGAGAGAGAGAGAGAGAGAGAGAGAGAGAGAGAGAGAGAGAGAGAGAGAGAGAGAGAGAGAGAGAGAGAGAGAGAGAGAGAGAGAGAGAGAGAGAGAGAGAGAGAGAGAGAGAGAGAGAGAGAGAGAGAGAGAGAGAGAGAGAGAGGCGCGTTTATGACAGGACTTGAACACCATTCCTCTTTTGCAATTCCTTGCCCTTGAATGGACACACACACACACACACACACACACACACACACACACACACACAATTTCTAAATACACGTCTCGGCAAGTA
The DNA here is from genome assembly GCF_963993115.1 of Abramis brama. Lineage (NCBI taxonomy): Eukaryota > Metazoa > Chordata > Actinopteri > Cypriniformes > Leuciscidae > Abramis > Abramis brama. Next base: position 2,263,649 of record NC_139971.1, read on the forward strand.
TTCTCTCGTTTATGTCATTAGTGAACAGTTGAGAAAGAAACCGGTCAGTTTGTCAGTTTATTCGGTCTTAAAGTGACAGCAGCCTAATATTCCTGCTATTGTCTGTGTCATTAATGTTAATAAAACAACAAAATACAGCTTTAACAAAGATGAAACTATATTTAATTTATACAGTGAACAAATAGTGTTATTTTACATTTAGGCTTAATTATTCATTTCTGTATCTGAATACTACTGTTAGACTTTGTAACTTCGGTATTTAGTAGGGGTGTAACGATACACGTATTCGTATTGAACCGTTCGGTACGAGGCTTTCGGTTCGGGGTTCGGTTCACATTACAAACCGAACGGTTCGTTGGACCATTTTTCCTGCCGACCAAAATTACGTTATTTCAAATGTAGACGCGTGGCAAGCGCGCTCATAATGTAAGAGACGCTGGCGCGACCACAACACTGCCCAACATCAAATGACAAACGTAATAAAAGCGGAACGAAACTGCTCTACTCCTTATTTTGTGCGTCACCAGTTTGGACCAATGCAGCGCGAGCCGATCTTGATCAAGCCACTGTTGCTACACTGCGCTGAGAGACGCCGTAAAGAAAGCATTTGAATTCGCCACAGAAGTAATAACATCGCTGCGAGATCTAGTGAGAAGCATTCACATTTCTCCGTTATTAACGGATCAAACAGCGCTGATGTGGAAACCAGGAACAAACATTGTGCTTTCGAGTAACATCGGTTTTATTTCGACATTATGAATAAAATTGCTGCCCTCAAATGTTAATCTGAAATAAAATACAATATACTACAATATTGCATTTCATTTTTTTGTTTTATATGCTCCTAAGAAGAGTCAAGTATAGTTCCATCATTGCTCAAAGTAAAAAAAGATCATACTTTATGATGTTAAAAAGTTTTAAAAAATTAAAATCAAGGAAATTTCTCTGGCATTACTTTCTTTTTGCTGTATCGAAAACGTACCGAACCGTGACACCAGTGTATCGTATCGAACCGAAGCATGAATTTTGTGAACCGTTACACCCCTAGTATTTAGTATTCATCTCTGCTTGTAATTTGTGTATTTGTAATACACAATTTAATAATGTTAAAAACTAGTTTGTGACTAGTTAGGCAAGTTTTTGGGGGTAACTTTGCTTTTTATTTATTACTTAAAGCTCATTTGAAGTTCTTCGATACCACATCAAAAACTAATATATATATATATATATACACACACACACACACACACATTTATTTATTTATTTATTATTATTTTCTGATCCGAAAAATGATCCGATCCGTGGCTCAAAAACCATAAATTGTGTGATTCGTTGCACCACTACAAGTAAAAGTCCCTGGCGTGTGTAAGAACGCATGAGTCTGAGCACATCTGCAGGATCGCACATTAACCTTGGCCTGTAATTAACACAACACACCACAGACATGCAGGCCTTTCCTTACACATCTATTCTTAGACCAGGCGGGTTGTGTTACCATCAGACCCTCCGCCCCTTTCCCAGTCATCCACACACACACACTCACACACACACACACACACGTGTCTCAGTGGAAACAGTGGGAAACTGCTGCTTTAATGTTTAAGGAGACGATCTCACACATCCATCAATAACATCCACACACACGTTTGCTGTGTCCAGATGAGGAGTCGCTCGGGGCAAGATGTGCCGCTCAGGGCAAGATGTGCCGGGCTTCAATTTTATATGCAAGTTACTTTTTATCTGTAGCGAGATAAATGGATTAATTCCATCAACAACAACGCATTATTACTATTATTTAAGTTTATTTATACAGTATACATAATAATAATAATTTGTATTTTCAATTATAATAATGAAAGTTTACTTCTAAATATGATTTTATAAAAAGATTTAGTATATCCAAATATTGTTAATAATAATAATAATAATAATAATAATAATAATAATAATAATAACAATATTATTATATTATAACTATTTTAATAATGTATTGAAAAATATGAATGTTAATATTTGTTATTTTCAATTATTATTATTATTATAATAATAACAACAACAATTAATTATTATGTTTAATATTATTTTAAACTATTATTTACCATTTTAATCTCATATTAGTTGAGCTCTAATGGGGAGATTTCTGAGATCAGAGATCATGTGATGCCACAGTCAGAAAGAGGAAAGAGGTCTCGTATATTAGTGGCTTTTTCCAAGCGCTCGGGCGTCCAGTAACAGCAGAGGCACTGTAAAGCGGAGTGTGTGTCGCTCTGAACACACACTGCCTGGTCTTTAGACAGCTGATGCCGTGTTGTTTGAGTCCGGGGCCCGGGGCCAGTTTACGCCCCACACACACACAGACCGGCCTTGTTGACTCCTGCTCAACACACACACACAGGACTCATACACACGCCGACCACTAGCTAGCACACACACACACACAAACCTCACAAAAATCTTTGCCAAGTTGTCTTTTGCTGTAGTAGTCCAAGTCTGTAATGACTTTCATTACATGAAGCCATTTTATATTCACACACTGCATGCTGTCCTCGCAAAGCGGCGATCAATTCATCGGCCCGACCAAGATATGCAAATTAAGTAAAAGAAAAGTTGATATAGTTTATAGCCAAGTCACCTTCATTTATACAGCGCTTTTAACAATATAGATCGTTTCAAAGCTGCTTTACAGTGATAATTAAAGTCACAGAGATTGTTTTGGCTTTACAGCAGATCTAGAATAAAGTTATTGTCCAGCTAAAGTTAGTTTTGACAACTCAAAAAGTAAAACTTGAACATTTTGGCCGTTTATTTACATTTTGGGTGTGTAAATGAAACCCCGCCCTCCCCATGACGTCTAATGGGACGCGATGGAAACTAATACAATACAGAAAAACTAATACAGCGTTTTTAGTCGTTTTCACGGATCCGTGTGAATGGGTGTCGTCTGTGTGCGGAAAACTTAAAGGAAGTGCCGTTCATGATTCCTGGAAAGCCACGGCACTAACGCTAGGAAGTGTGTCTGGAAACTGCTTTCAGGGGAAAGTCAGTGTGAGAGAGTTCAATGGTGCGACGCATCTTAAATCAGTATAAAGAGCACAAGAGTTTGTGGACAATCACAGTGTTGGCAAAATGATCAACATCAAATCCTCCAAATCTCACAAACTTTTTATGTCAGCCGAGCACCTTAGAAGTAAAATTTTATTTATTAAAATTTGTATAAAATTTCAATTGAACAAATCATTTGCACATTCACGGTTCTCTGATGTTGGTTATCAGAGGTGCATGCAGGTAGACAGATACAAATAAATGTAATCTATTTGTTTCAAGTAATATATAGGGCTGCACAAATTCTAATTATAAAAATTACAAATATATTATAAATGACAGTTGTATAATAAAATCACTTTATTATAAATAAAGTGAAGAGCGCACACTGTGTTCCCGAAATGCATGTTAACCTCACTGTCCTCACAAAGATGCAGTATTTACTGTGAACAAAGTGTGTCACTGAAATCACCGTAATCTGCATGTGTAAATGAACACAGAGCCGCTCTTCACTCTGAAACACACAGCACAACAGAATATACTGATTTAATTTAAATCCTTCTGATTGGCTGTGATCTTTTGATTGATTTGGTTGCGATTACAGTGCGCTTGCACAGAGACTCCGCCCACACACGCTTCTGATTGGCTGTGATCTTTTGATCGATTTGGTTGCGATTGCAGTGCGCTTGCACAGAGACTCCGCCCACAGGCTCTTCTGATTGGCTGTGATCTTTTGATCGATTTGGTTGCGATTGCAGTGCGCTTGCACAGAGACTCCGCCCACAGGCTCTTCTGATTGGCTGTGATCTTTTGATCGATTTGGTTGCGATTGCAGTGCGCTTGCACAGAGACTCCGCCCACAGGCTCTTCTGATTGGCTGTGATCTTTTGATCAATTTGGTTGCGATTGCAGTGCACTTGCACAGAGACTCCGCCCACACACGCTTCTGATTGGCTGTGATCTTTTGATCGATTTGGTTGCGATTACAGTGCATTTGCACAGAGACTCCGCCCACAGGCTCTTCTGATTGGCTGTGATCTTTTGATCGATTTGGTTGCAATTACAGTGCGCTTGCACAGAGACTCCGCCCACACACGCTTCTGATTGGCTGTGATCTTTTGATCGATTTGGTTGCGATTACAGTGCATTTGCACAGAGACTCCGCCCACAGGCTCTTCTGATTGGCACGTCTCGTAGTTCGTCGCATCTGGATTGGACAGACAAACTGCTTGTTGCTGGAATTTTATCGCATCTCATCCAGTTAGGACATGGTATTACATCTGCTTTTTGAATGATAACTTGCCTTTGGAGATCTGCTCTCGTTCAATGCATCAACGGCAGACAGATGTGCGTGTGCACTCGATGTTCACTGAGTAATGGTGCTTAACTGGATACAACATATCCATATTTTCCTCAATGCTGTAATTCTAAACACATGACAGACTGACAAGTGCAGAGATGGCCTGAGCCTACAGCACCACTCCAGACCAACACATGAAGAGATGCAGAAACAAAGGACCATTCAAACTTCAACAACTGCGAGTCTAAAGGCCCATGAGAGACTCCGCAACAGGACACTTCTTTAGTCCTCGCTGCACCATGAGCCAAAGACTCGCTTTAATAGACCAGCGTTTCACAGCACAGCTGCTTCCCAATGTGAAGCTTCATTCTAGACCAACAGACTCATTCACAGCACAACACATGTTTCCATTTATATTCCATTTATATTCCATTTATATTCCATTTATATTCCATTTATATTCCTCTGTACACTGAACACATTTGGTGGAAAATTCACTCCAAAACTGCTAATAAATTTCACAGTTTATCACAAACAATGTCAAGTAACGACACACTGAATTAAACATGAAAAAATTCTTGCAAAAAGTATTTCAAAGTTCAAATTATTTTTTATTTTTTTATGTTGTAATGTTGCTGTTTGAGCATGAAGAAGCTCCAGTTCTTCTCTATATCAGTGTCAGTGTTTCTGAAACGCCTCCATTGTAGTCTTGAGTTTCTTCCGGGAACAAACGTCACAATATTCCTCATCATAATAATTCATACGCAGAACAAAGGGGCGGGGCCTGGTTGAGTTAGTTAGTAGTGTGTTAAACTGGTGGTTATGGTAAGGGGCGGGACATTTCCCAAACACACTCGAAGCGCTCGACCAATCATAACACACTACTCCAGCCGACCAATCAGAGCACAGTGCGCTTTTCAGAAGGAGGGGCTTCATAGAGACAGGAAGTAAACAGAGCGTTACTGACAGACTGGGAAGAGAGGAGCCGCAACAATGGAGAATATGAGGAGAATAATCAACATTCAAGCAGGAAAACCTGTTCTAGTAGAGCCTGAAAACATCAATATCATATAATATGGCCTCTTTAAACAACTCCATTAAAAAGTGTGACCATACATTATCTGCTTCAAATGTTCATACAAAACAGCTCATACCGTACCAACTTACAGTAATATACAGGTTTTATTTCACTACTGTACAGATCAAAGGTTGTCTGCATTCTTTCGAGATTATAAGGGGGTTTTCAGCTCTGCTCTTACAGACAAAGATAACCATCTCGACTTGTTCTATTCCTCACTGAAAAGAAGCTCTGAACATCTGGAGGCTTTTAACTCGCAACTACCAAAAGTACCAACAAAAAAGGCACTGAAAACCATGATATATTTGCACGCAAATAAACTAATGTGATCATCCATCCGAGGGCTGATTGTCTCACAGACATTGAAGGTGCTAAACACACATGCAGACTTTAGTTATGATAAATGAAGCAGTTATTGCTGATTACCCATCAGTCCACTGACCCCAAACAGTGAGTTCTGATTAGGAACGGGGTCTGATTACAAACCGGCTGCGTTTGACTCCATTTATGGTTAATAAAAGAGGGAGGAGGACGTCAGCGTCTGACTTGTTTTCCTCAGAAAGCGTACTGTAGTCGTGCATGTGGTTTTCAGGAACGTCAAATGATGCAATAGACATGCTTAATAATAGCTGTAACTAACTTCCTTTTCCCGGGATCATAATCGACTCAACTAAACTCCAGACTCCCAGAAGGAAAGACATGTCGAGTCTGCTTCACGTTTAGCTGGTGTTTGTGGGAACGAGACGTGCTCAGTTTGTTATGAATGATGCGATCAGAGATCGGTGTCGCTCTCAGACTGCGAGATGTGAAAGGTTTGAGCTATAAACGGGATTAGGAACGTTTGACTGTGTCGAATCGAGCCTATTTTTATTCTCAGGGCATGTTGTTTGGCAAATACTCAGAAGCTACATGCCTAGTCCATTATGGGCGAGACACGCTGGAAAACATTCCACTGACTTGCTGACGTATTTTTGTACTTTCGAAGTCAAGATGGAGATAAGATACTTTCCTTACTTTATTAATGTATAAAAGAAAACAATGCTATTTAACTCAAAAAGTATTTAATCTATAGAATAGCCATGGCAAATCTTGATGCATTTTAGTTAAATACGTTAAAAAGTTATTAAATACACCAAGATGCATTAATCTAAACCACCGTCTCATGCAGAATGTTAACTATTTAAACTATTCAGAAACATGACAATCCTACGTAAGAACTGACCTTCAGGTTCAGAAAAATGTCAAGCATGTTTAGCAATAAAGAGGTGGAATTTTTTTTTTTTTAAATAATTATATGAAATTAAAGGCAAATTAATGGGCAGAGAAGGTTAGCATTAGGGTTTCTGCTCAGAAAACCTGATATTTGGGTTAATCCTTCTGCTCTATCGGACGACTTAAAAGGCGAAGTCGCTTCAAATTAGGGAGTCTCCACATATTTCCTCAGACGCTGATCCCGCCCTAAAACACATTAGCAAATCTGCAAGATTAAGTTCAGCCACGGTCAATATGTACCAAGCCAACGTTGACTCCAGACTGGCTGACTTGACCAGCCACCAATCTCCATTCTCCAGGCCTTTAAAAGTGCCATTTAAAAGACTATTATAGAAACATCAAATTAGTCCTTTCTCTGAAAAGCCACAGTCTGTGGGAATGCACAGTCAGTAGAAACGCCAAGACTGTGTTTATGAGACTAAAATTAGACGGATGTCAGCTTGAGACTCATGCTATAGTACACAGCTCGTCGATTATTGCATTAAAATCACTTTTCCACAAATCCAAGTCACCTTTATTTATACAGCTTCACTGTTTTCCAGTTCATTGCTGTAAAGCTGCTTTAAAACGATCTGTATTATTGTGATGCAAACAGAACTCAATTCTGCGGTATAATCCAGATGTTCAGGCAAAGGTGTGGCATTTATGGCATATTTATGACATTGTAAGTCTATAACATTCATGTAATAAAACTTCATGAACACTCTATGGTTAGAATTGGTTGCAAGTTATTAAAACTGCAGATCCAAACGGTGCATCATTCATAATAGCAATGCAGACATCACACATATCCAATCATAACCACACAAACTTCAAGAGCTGAAGAGGAATTATCAGTATTTATCAAGTATGTGATAATCCCGGGAATTATCAAGCGTCTAATAGGACGACAATTTCTCACTAACAAGAATATCATCTGGTTCTTAGAGAAATGAACGTGTAATAAGAAAGCACGAGCATTATAGATGACAATCGCCAACATCGTACAACCTGTCTTCTATCAGTATCAGTTTCTCACCTGAAGTCTCTGAACAACACGAGCGCTATCGGCCAGACTGCACACAATTACTTATTCACTGAAACACACCTGAATATTCATAATCAAGTCTTCGCCGCCACTGTAGAGACTGAGAGCCAAAGCCTCGCTCTGGATAAAAAGCACCAATTAAATAGTAAATAAAGATTAAGGGTGTGTTGAACCCTATGACACTGCCTAGACAGCATTACGAACATATGCACTTTACACACAATATAGAGGTCCAAAAGTCTGACACTACATTTATATAAACTTTTGTATTGCAACTGTAATGATAGTTTTTTTTTTTTTTTTTTTAAGGGGTTCCCAGAAAATTATTTGATTATTATCCATTCTCATGGAAAGTTTAGCCATACATATACATTATATATATATATATATATATATATATATATATATATATATATATATATATATTTTTTTTTTTTTTTTTTTTTTTTTTTTTTTTTCATACAGCTTATTGATAAATTCATTAAAACAACGGATTTTCAGTGGCATCTTAAATATTACTTTTGTGACATTATTTCTAACAAACCCAAACATCACAGCCTGCTGCCATTTTGATTTAAAATAAATAAATAAATAAAATAAAAATAAAAAAGCTGCAGTTTTTGTAAGCATCATTTTGCTGCTACTGTATATTAGTAGTGTTGGATAAAACCATGCACAATACATACAAATGTTTATATTCATATTAGCTATACACATTGAACAACGCAGGCAGCGAGTAGGCTACAGGTGTGACAGTGATGGACTATATATGTATATGTATATATAAACCGCCTATATGGTGCCTAAAAATACCGGTGCACCTTTTGGTCCACTGACACAGAAATAACTGCGCTGGCCTGGCCGTCATTCAGTCTAATAATAACTGATCTATAAGAGCCTCACGTGGAAAGATACTATATCATTACTGCTTAAAGAAACCTGGCAAACATGCATATCACACGCACATTAAAGTTGCACTGCTAACTGTGGAAAAGTGGAAAGTTCCATTCCGTCAACAGACACGCACGCGCGCATTCCTCTGGCGCGCGCCCGCGTGTCAGCGCACTGTGGAGAAGTGCAGTGAAAAGATCATTTAAATCAGTGAACGAGCACAGGAGAGTTACCTCAGCACTTTGCCAACCGCCTGAAGGACCATTTTACAGCTTAATCCGTTTTTAGGAGAGGCTGTTTTGAGGCTGTCTCCGGTTATGCTGTGATCTCCGACCATGTCGCAAAGAGCCCGGTCTGACGGACTCGATCATAGGTTGTGATAAAGTCAGTCCAGAGTTCGCAGGAGTATCGCATGCAAAACAGAGGCTCTGAGTCGCTTCTCTTTCAGCCGAACTTCTGGCCAATCACAGCACAGATGGGCGGGGCCAAGGCGCAATAGTTGGAATGGTAAAAAAAATAAAAACTGAAAACTCCATGAAACTCTCAAAACACACTGGATGTGGAGAACAATGCGCTGGGATCTTGGGTACAGTAAGACTGGAATTTTACTAAAACCACAGAAAAGCACTCCCACTGGGGAACAAACACATATGATCCCAATAGTTATTTTGGAATAATATAATGCAGATATAAAGAAACAAGTCTTTGTTTATTGGCTACATCAAGTATTTGAGTGTCTCATTTACAACTTTTTTCCTCACTGGAAACTCTTCATTTATAAACCATTCAAATGATACATAACTATTTACGTGATCATTTATAAATAGCATTTGTATAGACATTATTCATTTTGCCTAGCATTTGTATAAAAAAGAAAAAGAAGAAACAATACTGTATACATTCAGTAACGCTTAAAAAAGCAAAAAAAAAGTTATTTCAAGTTAGGACATACATCGTTTTATAATTAAAGTGCATTAACTGGTCACATTTATAAATCATAAATCAGTTGTTTAAATAATTAAATGAATAAAAATGAATAGATAAATGAATAAAAACTATTAAATGAAGAATAAAAATGAATAAATAAATTATATACAGTACATCTCAGCTAATATAGAAAATGAAGAATAAAAATGAATAAATAAATGAATAAAAACTATATTAAATGAATAAAAACTATATTAAATGAATAAATGAATAAAATCTATATTAAATGAATAAAGCTATCTGCCAACATTTCTCATTTAAGGAAATAAAATAACTAAAACTTAAAAAGACTAACACATGACAAAAACTATATTAATTGCTAAAACTTTAAATAAAATTAAAATGGAAAGAGAAAATATACAAACTAAATAGAAATATTAACAAACTTTACACGTTAACACTGATACGAGGTAAAAAAAACAAAAAAAAACAAGCAAAATGTAGTTTACAATACTTGTATATAACACTACAATAACCGCTCGATGTGTAAACTCCCCATGAAGCGTTTACTTCATCGCCGCATGTTCTGACGAAGCCGTGACGTACTGGATTCTGCTAACGTGCAACAATGCACGTCTGCTAACGTTCACATTTACAGTGAACATCAGACTGGAATTTTTCTGCAGAGCTCGAGCGCATGTTCAGACTCGACAGCGGGAAGCGGAGGGCCGGCCTGGCCCCGGGACTAGCATTTTAGTATTTAAGTCATCTAACAGCGTGCCAAGACTGACAAACACATGCTAGATAGAGACTCAGCGGCTCCATGCATGGCCCGCTTTAGCTTTTCTGGTAATATATAATATAAAAATAAGCATGCACACATTCACACACTACACATATACTGTATATGTATAGCGCGTGAATGCGTGCATGCTCATACATACATACATACATACAGAATATCCATAGTAGTCGTCATACATGCACATTATCTGAAACTTATTAATGAAGGTCATAATGCTAAAAGTGTCCATTGCATTACCTGTTAATATCCTGGCTGGCTCTAATCTAAACACTAGCGTCAGCCTTCAATTATTACTGCATAAGCTTTCAAAGGTCAGCCTGAAATAAATGCTGGAAAAAGTGTTTCTAAACTGAGGCACGGGCGTCAGGTTGTACGTGGGAGTGCTGAACATAATGAGGCCTGTGTGAGCGGACAGGAGAGCGGCCTGACGTGGAGCGAGAGCCTTCACAGACGGTGTTTGTCCAGGGAAACGAACAGAAGACTCTTTCATTGCCTCGACAGGTGAGAGAAAATGAGGCTCGCTTACGAAAGCAGTGACGCAAACGTGTGGACGCCGAGTGTTTTCTTAGGAAGTTTAGTGCTTTAGGAAGATAGGCACCTGCTTTTTACCTCACAGGACCAAAATATCTTGGATATACGTTTAGTTACAAAGGATCTTTACTTCTAAAAGGTGCGGTCGCAATTTAGGTGAAATGTGCAGAGAACTGCAGCGATGTATGAAGTCACAAACTAAATCCAAGCAGATTTCTGTGGGAAGGACGGCGGATTTGAGTGACCAACTTTCTAGCGAAACTCTGGATTTTACTTTTTTTTTTAATTGTGCCACAAAATGGTAAATGTGATCGCACTTTAATGCGGTTGACTGGTGAAATCTCCCCAAAGCATTAAAAATAACAATAGAAAAAACAAACAAATTATTGACCAGCACTTCATTCCAACCCCATTTTAAGATGTTCGAATTTTCCATAGTTTAAGGTGATTTTTACCTCCGAACACAAGAAAAGAACAAAAAAAAGTATCATGAACGAACTAATTCTTCTGAATCAATATTTGGTAAGGAAAACACTTTTTTTTTCATTAATCATGCTAATCTCTGCCAAAGCTCTTGTAGTCAATAATTTTATCACTTAAAACTCATCTTTGATCACCAAAAATTACATATTTAAAAGTTTTTTCCTTGAAAAAAAGTTCTTCATGCCTTAAAATAGCTTGAATGTAACTCGACACCCTTGCCTGTGGTTCTATGAATATGCAAATGAGCCCCGCCTCCACTCACTCACTCAGCTCAGAGATCCACTGGTTGACGATCACACGTTGATCTGATTGGTTACAAGGTAGTTTGTGACGTCAGAAACACCAGCGATTTCAAAGCGTGTTTTTGAGACTGTCTTTGGTTCACTGCAGTTTTAAGGAGGAAATACTCAGCAATGGAGTCGACTTATGAATTTACACATGGTGTGTCTTAAAGCATATTAAAAACACCACATAGACACATAAACAACATTAAAAGCCATCATATTGAATACTCTTATGCTGCTTTTTTGGAGCTTGACAGCTATAATCAGCATCCATGTGTGTATGGAAAAACCTGTCAAACCTCTTATTTTGTGTTTCAAAGGAGAAAATAAAATATGGAACTTGATTTTTTTGGCTAAACGACTCCCTAAAGATGCAAGAGGGACTGTGAAAATACACCTATGAAATTAAGTTAGCTTAGTATATTTGAGCTGATCCCAGAATTTTTCAAGTTCCCTTAGCAAACATGCCAACGTCGAACTTTATATCAGATTTTGCAAAACCACAGCACTATATTATGAGAAGGCCCGCTGAATGAATGCGAGCGCTGTTTACAGCCGGAGAAGAAGAGAGTACCTGTGGAAGAGGGTCCAGAGAAGACCGGGAGCGTTTTCCAAATCAACCGGCGCATCTTCCTCGGATTTCGCCATTGGGAAACATATCAGAGAGCGTTCCCCGTAAGAAAAAGAAATGAAAAGAAAGAACAATGGCTCCTTCACCCTACTCTTCCTAAAACTTTATCAGAAATAGAGAAGATAAAGACAGCCGGCCTATACGTGCGAGAGCCACACAGTCGTAGGGAGAAAGAGCTGAAGTCTGTGGCTGTTGTCTCTGGATAAGTTTCTCTCTAGTCTGCTGTCGCTGATAAGGCCGTCTAGAGGACTAAACCATGTAGATTAACAAGCCTTTCAACATGCAACCATTGATGGACAGCAATTTTATTTCCAGCATCACACACATGACCAGCGTCGGCCAATAGTGAGCCTCCTTCTGACGTACAACCCAGAAGACACTTGGACTATTTTAAACATTGTGTTTACTAACTTTCTGGGCCGGCAAGTTTCAATAACAGAGAAGCCTATGGAGGAGTGATCCTACGGAAGCGTATTACATTCACTTGAGGAAAAATAATCTACTCTGTTTTTCTGAATTAACGAGTTAATTATCTCAGAATTATGAGATAATTTTTCATGAATAAAAAGTTTTTGCTCTGTTTTTCTGAATTAATGACTTAATTATCTCAGAATTACGAGATAATTTTTCATGAATAAAAAGTTTTTGCTCTGTTTTTCTGAATTAATGAATTAATTATCTCAGAATTACGAGATAATTGTTCATGAATAAAAAGTTTTTGCTCTGTTTTTCTGAATTAATGACTTAATTATCTCAAAATTATGAGATAATTTTTCATACAAAATATTTGCTCTGTTTTTCTGAATTAATGACTTAATTATCTCAGAATTACGAGATAATTAAGTCATTAATTCAGAAAAACAGAGTAGATTATTTTCCCTCAAGTGAATGCAATACGCTTTCGTATGATCCAGCTCTCAGATTTAATCATAAATATCTTAATTTGTGTTCAGAAGATGAACGAAAGTCTGACGGGGTTGGAACAAGATGAGGGCGAGTAATTACTGACAGAGTTTTCATTTTTTGGAGAACTAACCCTTTAAAATATAGACCCGAACCCATACATCTAGCAAGGGTGTCGAGTTACAATCAAGCTATTTTAAAGCATCAATACATTTTTTTGAAGGAAAAATGTTTTAAATATGTCATTCTGGTGATCAAAGAAGAGTTTTAAGGGATTAAATTATTGACTACAGCGGGACTTTAAAATTAACGCTTCCAAAAGGTTTATTTTTTTGCAGTGATGTCATTGAACAACCATTTTTGGTTACCCAAAAACCTTCCTTAAACTACCATTTGTGCAAAATATTAATAATCTGAATAACCGTATTCTGCTAAAGAACCATTTGTGCAATGAAAATGTTCCCTGGACGTTAAAGGTTCTTCATCAATGCCAATAAAGAACCTTTATTTTATTTTTTTAACAATAAGGAGCTCCAAGTTATATTAAGAATCTGCATTTTAAACTTCGAAAGAACAGGCAAAAGAAATAATGTTCTTGTGTTTTAACCTGATGTTTGACTTGCGATGATGTTTGTTCAACATTGTTCTGGGGTAATCTTTGTGCGTTATATAACTTGTGCAGAAGTGCTGTGGGAGTATTCGAGGTTAAGGTTTGTACTTTCTCTGCTTCCGGCTGCTTATGAAAAAGAACGGCAGGAATGTGCCGATACATTGTTTCCCAGACGCTCGCATTTACACACACAGCTTTCCTGTGTTCACAGGCTTCCTCAATAACCAGCCAAGCCTTTCTGTTGAACAAGAGGCTTCCTCAAACATCCCTGCGAGAGAAACTGTGGAGATGAAGCGCCGCACCTGTGCGTTAACGTCTCCTCGCTTCAGTAAACCAGCAGAAACCTCATTCAAACATCAAATTCACTTAAACTAAAGAACTAAACTAAACCCGCTTCACCAAAATGGAATAAACCATTGACTTCTTGCATATAATTTCCTGCACCACTAAACGGCATTTAATACAGGAAGCATAGTGTCTGATTAATGAATTTCCATCCCATAATGTTGTGTGATTTAGTTTCAAGAACTGCATAAAATGCAAAAGCTTTGTTTTTTGAACACTTGTATCATATTCCCAACACAATAACATTAGCATCATGAGCCGATACTTTTATTAGGCACGGATTAAGTTGATCAAAATTGACAGTGAAGACATTTATGTGTGTCAATGTAGCAAAATATTCATCAAAGAGATGAAGCACAGAGATATGAAGCAGCAGCACGACTGTTTTCAACTGATAATAATCAGAAATGTTTCCTATAAGTAAACACACACACTAATGATTTTATTCAGAAAGGACGCATTAAATCAAAAGTGACAAAGACATAATGTTACAAAAGATTCTGATTTCTAATAAATGCGATTTGAACTTTGTTCATTAAATAATTCTGGAAGAAAAAATAAATTTCACTGTTTGCACAAAAATATGAAGCTGTTTTCAACACTGATAATAGTCATAAATGTTTTTTGAGCATCAAATCATCATATTAGAGTGATTTCTGAAGGATCATGTGACACTGAAGACTGGAGTAATGATGCTGAACATTCAGCTTTGATCACAGGAATAAATTACTTTATATTCAATATATTGTTATTTGAAACTAATATTTTTTGCTGTAATTTTTGATCAAATAACTGCAGCCTTGGTGAGCATTAGAAACGTTATATCACAATAAAACAATTACCGACCCTAACATTTTGAATGGTCCATTATTTGATTGACAGTTTGAGTCACTCCAGACCTGAATGAGAGAATGGATGAATGAATGAATGAATGAGAGAGTGGAGACTGATTCTTACAGAAAGTGAGTCTTATCGGTTTATCAGTTTATCAGTCTCACATCTCTCCTTCTGTGTGTGTAACGGACACCAAAGAGCTCTGGGACATCACACTGAGGTCTAATCAAACGAAGCGCTCGTAAAGAATACGGCGAGCAGAGACAGGTTAAAAACCTCGTCTGAGAATAAAGAGAAAGCTTGGCTGGCCATCAGAGGATCTCAACAGGAACTTATGCAACCGTCTGGTTCTCTAATGTCCATCAGCAGAAGCAAACAATGCCCAGCAGGAGGTTCATGAGGAGC
This sequence comes from Abramis brama, assembly GCF_963993115.1. NCBI lineage: Eukaryota > Metazoa > Chordata > Actinopteri > Cypriniformes > Leuciscidae > Abramis > Abramis brama. Next base: position 2,279,017 of record NC_139971.1, read on the forward strand.
GTCCCATGCTGTGCAATCCTAACATGCTTTACAAAACCCTCAAAACAACCGAGTTACAACGAGAGCGTCGAACCTTCCCTGATCAGAGAGCTCGACCTCCACCTTCTAAACTTCACTCCATCAGATCAACTAAACATAGAGAAGGTTATTTCCACTCTTGTAGGTGTAGCATATTAAAGTTATAACACAACCAAAAATAAAAAAATAACTGTAGTATGTCATTGAATAAAAGGCACGGAAAGTTGACAAAGCTGTGTTTTCCTTTACATCCTCATCGAATGAGGAATTATACTCAAATTAAGAAAAATAAATAAGATTATTAATCTCACGGTATAATCTTGTGAAAAAGAAGCTTAATTCTACTGAATGTGCTTTTGTAGTGTACTTTAAATATTAAAAGTATATTAGGGATGCACCGATATCAAAATGTTTGGCCGATACAATAACCGATTATTCTTTATATTTGAAAGCCGATAACCGATATATTGGCCGATAAATCTACATTTTTATAATTTTTGAAAGCCTGATTACAAAAACAATATTTAACAATAACAATAACATTAAAAATCAACATTTATCGGCCGATATCAATATGGTGCCCGATATATCGTGCATCCCTAAAGTATATATTTAAAAAAAAAAATAATTTATTTATATATATATATATATATATATATATATATATATATATATATATATATATATATATATATATATATATATATATATATATATAATAATGACTATGTAACACATTTAAGTACATTTTTAAAAAGTGCACTTTTGTAATGTCACGTTAAAAAGTTAATTTTATATCATGTTTAATAATGTTTTCTTCTGCTTTAAAGAAGTAAACTTATTTTAAAGTGTTGAATAACATACTAAAGCACATGTAAAGTACTTGATTATAATTGAAACTGTATTGTTAATTGATATTACATTTAAGTTTAATATATTTTATTTATTAAGAGCAAATTGCAATTTACAAATGTGTAATTACAAATATACTGAATACATAACATACATGTTTCAATAGAAATGACATTAAAGTATATTTTAGTTTACCATGAATGCTCGTCAGTACATTCAACAGTAACTGACCATATTTCAAAGAGAATAGAAGTAATTATAAAATTACATATAGCGATGTACTGAAGTCCTAGAAACACTCAAGGTCAACTAACTGCATTTAACACATTTACACTATAATACATTTTCATTTTATTGTAAATAACATGCAGTTAAGTGTCCGAAAGCATTACGTTCAGTTCACACTTAGAATTCAATTACAGTTATGAAATGTTTAGTAGTGCGTTAGACCCAACACTGGCTGTACTTTACATTAAGATCGTTATGGAAAGCGGTGTAACAAAAATCCCTCTCAAAAATCATGGTTTGGTGTTTGGTTTCCATTTTACGTTCATCAGCATTTCATTAGCCACTAATCGTGAGCCGGATGACTGATCCGAGGCCCTCGTCTCTCAACCCTTCACTGCACTTGCTTACACACAAACACAACTGAATGAAAGTATAAATGCTGGTTCTTCTTGTGAAGGAGAGCTGAATTTGGGACACACACACACACACACACACACACACACACACACACTGCTGATGTGTGTGGGACGGGACCGGATGAGGTTTGGTTTAGAGGCGTGACTCCAGAGCGGCTATAAAACTAAACACTGCAGATTTTAGCATCAGTTCATCCCAAACACACACACTGAAACGGGAACGTGAGAGTGTGTTAGACACATCCTGAATCCTGACTGGTTTCGGGAACGTGAACTACTGCACATAAATGAGAGGAACTGCCAGGTTAGCTCAACTTTGATGCAGAAATCTCAGGCAAAACACGACTATAGATCAAAACACAGGTGTGTGTGTGTGTGTGTGTGTGTGATCGGCTCAGAACTCATCTCTACAGCAAACACATCCATCTCACTCTCAGTTTACCATGACACACATTACAAAAATAGATCCATGCTAATGAAATCCACACCCTGGAAAACAACAGAGGATTTGGGTAATGCAAACACACACGCACACACACAGTCAGTCACACACACACACACAGTCAGTCAGTCAGACACATTCAGTCACACACACACACACACACACACACACAGTCAGTCAGACACATTCAGTCACACACACACACACACACACAGTCAGTCAGACACATTCAGTCACACACACACACAGTCAGTCACACACACACACACACACATTCAGTCACACACACAGTCAGACACACACGCACACAGTCAGTCAGTCAGTCACAGTCAGTCACACACACACACACACAGTCAGTCAGTCACACACAGTCAGTCAGTCACACACACAGTCAGACACACACAGTCAGACACATTCAGTCTCACACACAGTCAGACACACACACAGTCAGTCAGTCACAGTCAGTCACACACACACAGTCAGTCACACACACACACACACACAGTCAGACACAGTCAGACACACACGCACACAGTCAGTCAGTCACAGTCAGTCACACACACACACACACACACACAGTCAGTCAGTCACACACAGTCAGTCAGTCACACACAGTCAGTCACACACAGTCAGTCACACACAGTCAGTCACACACAGTCAGTCACACACAGTCAGTCACACACAGTCAGTCACACACACAGTCAGACACATTCAGTCTCACACACAGTCAGTCAGACACACACACGCACACAGTCAGTCAGTCACAGTCAGTCACACAGTCAGTTACACACACATTCAGTCAGTCACACACACAGTCAATCAGTCAGTCACACACACACACACACACAGTCACACACACACAGTCAGTCACACACAGTCAGTCAGTCACACACACAGTCAGTCACACACACAGTCAGTCACACACACAGTCAGTCAGTCAGTCAGTCACACACACACAGTCAGTCAGTCACACACACACAGTCAGTCAGTCAGTCAGTCACACACACAGTCAGTCAGTCAGTCAGTCAGTCAGTCAGTCAGTCAGTCTCACACACACAGTCAGTCAATCACACACACAGTCAGTCAGTCAGTCAGTCAATCACACACACACACACACACAGTCAGTCAGACACATTCAGTCACACACACAGTCAGTCACACACACACAGTCAGTCAGTCACACACACACAGTCAGTCACACACACACAGTCAGTCAATCACACAGTCAGTCAGTCAGTCAATCACACACACACAGTCAGTCAGTCACACACACAGTCAGTCAGTCAGTCAGTCACACACACACAGTCAGTCAGTCACACACACACAGTCAGTCAGTCAGTCAGTCAGTCACACACACAGTCAGTCAGTCAGTCAGTCAGTCAGTCAGTCTCACACACACAGTCAGTCAATCACACACACAGTCAGTCAGTCAGTCAGTCAATCACACACACACACACACACACAGTCAGTCAGACACATTCAGTCACACACACAGTCAGTCACACACACACAGTCAGTCAGTCACACACACACAGTCAGTCACACACACACAGTCAGTCAATCACACAGTCAGTCAGTCAGTCAATCACACACACAGTCAGACACACACAGTCAGTCACACACACAGTCAGTCACACACACAGTCAGTCACACACACAGTCAGTCACACACACACACACACAGTCAGACACATTCAGTCTCACACACAGTCAGTCAGACACACACATGCACAGTCAGTCAGTCACACAGTCAGTCAGTCACACACACAGTCAGTCACACACACACACAGTCAGACACACACAGGCACACAGTCAGTCAGTCACACAGTCAGTCAGTTACACACACATTCAGTCAGTCACACACACACTCAATCAGTCAGTCACACACACAGTCAGTCAGTCAGTCAGTCAGTCAGTCACACACACAGTCAGTCAGTCAGTCAGTCAGTCAGTCACACACACAGTCAGTCACACACAGTCAGTCAGACACACAGTCAGTCAGTCAGTCAGTCACACACACAGTCAGTCAGTCAGTCAGTCAGTCACACACACAGTCAGTCACACACAGTCAGTCAGACACACAGTCAGTCAGTCAGTCAGTCACACACACAGTCAGTCAGTCACACACACACAGTCAGTCAGTCACACACACACAGTCAGTCAATCACACACACACACAGTCAGACACACACACGCACACAGTCAGTCAATCGCATTGTCAATCACACACACACAGTCAGTCAGTCACACACAGTCAGTCAATCACACACAGTCAGACACACACACGCACACAGTCAGTCACACAGTCAGTTACACACACATTCAGTCAGTCACACACACAGTCAATCAGTCAGTCACACACACAGTCACACACACAGTCAGTCACACACACACACACACACAGTCAGACACACACACGCACACAGTCAGTCAATCGCATTCAGTCAATCACACACACACAGTCAGTCAGTCACACACACACAGTCAGTCAATCACACACAGTCAGACACACACACGCACACAGTCAGTCACACAGTCAGTTACACACACATTCAGTCAGTCACACACACAGTCAGTCAATCAGTCAGTCACACACACACAGTCACACACACAGTCAGTCACACACAGTCAGTCAGTCAGACAGACACACACACACACAGTCAGTCAGTCAGTCAGTCAGTCAGTCAGTCAGTCAGTCATCAGTCAGTCAGTCAGTCACACACACAGAGTCAGTCAGTCACACACACAGTCAGTCAGTCAGTCAGTCACACACACACACAGTCAGTCAATCACACACACAGTCACAGTAGTACACATAGTATTATGATAAAAAACAACAGTATATATATATTATAGACGTTGTCATGAGCTAAACTAGTTCAGAAAAATAAATAAATAAAATATTCATATGACCTGTGACCTATATTCAAAGTCATGTGACCCTCAAATCAAATATGATATTTACTGATGTCATCATCTAGTGACATTTACTGTCAACCAATAATCTGCAGCTTATTTGATTATCAGTGAATAAATGCTTAAATGTTAGTCAGTTCCTAACACACACACACACACACACACACACAGTTACTGTATGGCTTCAGATGACCTGGAAAAGAGCTTCAATGCTTTTATGCAGCATCCAAAGCGTTTTGACATTTTTAGAGCTGAAATGCTCCTGTTGCATCTCACAGGGAGGAAGGAGTAAATCCCACTTCCTGTCTCCAGATCCAGGACACACACACACACACACACACACACACAGAGAGAGAGAGAGAGAGAGAGAGAGAGAGAAGAAGAGGTAAAGGTAGAGCTTCATCTACAGTTTGCTTAGTTTCTTCACAATATACTCAGAATTCAGCTGAATTTAAAGGGATTTCCACATCAACACGGACAATATTACAATATGCACTCATTTTGGATAGAAGTAATTAAGTCAAATTGGTGCATAGAGGTTTTATAATCCCACACACACACACATAGCAAACCAGTATCAGGGAGAATGTGTGTGAGATCAGAGAGAACAAACACCACTGTCTCAGCCCCATCTGCTGGATCAGCACAGAAACACAGCCAGCAATCCCATAATGCACTGCACACAACTCCACCTTCCCTTTACACGGCCACAAATGAACTGCTATATGATCTTTCTTGACTCATTAACTAATCAGACTGCTTCTTTTCTTTTTTTTTTTACACAAAATTACAGTAAGGATTTAAAAAAGAGAACAGTTGTGAAAAGCGTGTTGTGAAGAGTGAAAGCTAATGATGACCTCATGGCCTGTCACCAGCCAATCAAGCGCTGAGGAAGCCATGCGGAGACTAAAGCACAAGAGACTCTGTGAATAAATAAACCGAAATAGCAAAACAAGCTGAGCCTGAACAGGGCGAGGAAACTCTGTGTGTGTTAGCAAGCCTGGGCAGGAGCAGGGTGTGTGTTCGAGAGGACAGATCACACACACACACACACACACACACACACACACACAGAACAAACCAAACGCCATTAATGAGCCACGCTTGATACTTCTGTAGCAATGCATGGTTTACACATATTTGTGACCCTGGGCTACACAACCAGTCACATGGTTATTTATTTTATTTTTTTATTGAGATTTATACATCACATGAAAGCTGAATAAATAAGCTTTCCAGTGATGTGTGGTTTGTTAGGATATGACAATATTTGGCCGAGATAATCTGGAATCTGGGGGTGAAAAAACAAAACATTGAAACATTGAGAAAATCACCTTTAAAGTTGTCCATTTATGTGTGTGATTGTGCTGCATTCACTCAGAAAAATAAATGTTTTATATATTTACTGTATACATTTGTGACCAAGGGTCACATATACTTGTGCTCAAAAATATATGATTATTCTTCTTATATGTAATGGATAGTATTCTCACATGGGCTGGAATGTCATTTCAAAGCATTTGAATCTGTTTTTCATGAAATTTGTTTTTCATGAAATTTGTTTTTAAATTAAGCAGCAACGTAAAAAAAAAAAAAAAAAACACGAACCATTTCTCTCAGTCACCTGAAGACATGCGTCACATTTGAAAGTGAAAGCATCAATGTAAGCGAACAGAACAGCTCCCAAGACTTCTACAGCGCATGTGGGTAATCTTTCGACACTGACCTGACCCAATATGAAAAGTTAATAACAATAACATGAAATTGACCTTGGAATAAACAGATGTTTATTTGAGAACGAGGACGACACATTTACAGAATCAACTTCTATTTTAAAGATTTGGAAAAGGAAAATACAGCTTGTATCCACTGCAGATTCACAGTTATAAGTGACCCAGCAACAACAGTTTACCAGCATTTTGGATCACTTACATACAATCTCATCACACAGATCTTACATTAGAGAAGCACAAAAGCTTATCTGAGAATATAGTGAAGTTACATGGTGTTACTGAGGTAGGATTGGTCAGTACTATTGAAGGCGAGGCTTAGAGAAGTCAATTAGTTTTGACGATGGCTACTAAGAAACCACCAGGAAACCACCCAGGACACCCAGTAAAATCCATGCATGCATGCAAAAATGTGCATTTTACACATATGTAAATAAAATGCATCAAATGCATCAATGCATACATGCATAAATGCACAAATAAGTGCATCAATAAATAAATGCATCAATAAATTCATGCATAAACAAATAGGCTAAACATGACCATTTCCACACAATCATTGAAAGTAATCAGGGTATGTTGAACGAGCTGTTATAATTAACCTCCATCTAATGGTGCACTTCACTGTTCAGGCCAAAACACTGATAGAAATATAAATTCTGGTGGTCATATTTTAATGTCCTCATGGTTGTGATGTCACAGAATGACTGAGTGACCCATTTTACCAGATTAGTTATAATATGGTCTGGGCGGCGAGATTTGTGTTATGAATGTTCCATAATAACTCAGTTAGGACAAATTCCTCGCTATGTGAAATCACTAAAAGCAAAGCAATGAAAGCAAACATTATCGATGTGTGGCTGTATTTTTCCAGCATTGTAGTCCGCTAATCCTTCAGGAAGAGGTTCTGATGGGATCTGGAGACTGAAGAGAGAGGATCTCCATCTCTGTGAGCATCAGCATCAGCAGAGCTGGATTACACAGGCATTAACTGAAGTGCATTCCCTCCACAGCTGGATAACACTTACATAACGCTCAGATGATGATGATGATGATGATGCTGCGCTCACTCACTCCAGGCCCTCGTCAACATGTGCATGAAGAGCATGTGTGTGTGGAGTCCAGTTCAGAAGAGCCAGGTCAAGTATGGCATGTGTAACACTGTTATTCAGTGCCAACACCACTGACATGTAGATGGTGATTAAAGACAAGGCGTTTAAAATCTACATGCGTATGAAGAGCATATACAGTCAACCCAAAAATTATTTAAACACCAGATTTCATTGTTTATATATTTTTTACTAGTGTGTGCAGGACACTATAGTTCATATAGCAAAATTAAGTAAACCGTGACATATTATACCCAAAAACTCTTCAGTGGACTACCAGTGACATTTAAAGTTCAAACTCTAGTATTCAGTGCAACACCACAGACATGTAGAGTAGGGCTGCACTATATATCGAAATATATATAACGCAATATGCATATCGCAACAGCTTGAAATAACTGGGGTCATGAACGAAAGACAAAGAGAAAATCACTCACTGCTCTCGGCTGAATAACTTTTAGCTTTAATAAGAATCAGTATATATTTAAAGGTCACGTATTATGCCCCTTTTCACAAGATGTAAAATAAGTCTCTGATGTCCCCAGAGTGTGTATGTGAAGTTTCAGCTCCAAATACCCAACAGATCATTTTTTACAGCATGTTTAAATTGTCATTTTTTGGGGCTCAGAAAAACGCGCTGTTTTAGTGTGTGCCCTTTAAATGCAAATGAGCTGCTGCTGGACGACCCAGGGGGCGGAGCTTCATGAGCTCGCGCTCAGTCTCTCAGGACAATTTCATCTCACGGAATGATGATAATATCAGAAACTCTCAGTAATGGTGTTCATTTCGAGTAGGGATGGGCATTCGATTAAATTTTCTTAGTCAATCGTCGGGAGAATTAACGATCGACTATCGATTAATCATTAATATTTTATATTGAAATTCATTATTTCTTTAACTTTTTATAAATTAAAAATGCAATGAAAATACAAAAATACAGTTTGTTTGTCCTCGATGAGATCTTTATTACAAGAAGATCAACTTGTGGCAGTGAAACTGGACGTTCGGTAGACTTGAAGTTATGCCCTGCGGTGCTCTAAAACAGCGGAACCTGCAGCTGCGAGCCGGCGTTCTTAAACAGAGTACCATGGCCACTTCATCCGTTTTTTGTGATCGGATAGCTATCCGATCGTGAAAAGACCAAATGTAAATGCCCTCCGAAACACATTCGAGACGGATTTAAACCCGATCGCTCAAACCACTTCAGGAGGAGATCTGAGACGCATTCCAGACGAAACTGGACAAGAGTAAATGCATCTGGTTGTTGAAACCACATATGTAAATTTGACTTATCCCAAAAATGCTAAGAAATAAACGCGTGAGAGCGTGTTATAGGCTAGCCTATATGTCATGTTATAGCCAGATATGACGACGCTACTTCAACACGCATCACCACAGATGAGCATCTATTCATCAAGCCAACGTGCAAACTATCGCAAATCAAAGTGAAAGTCATTCATCAAACCACAATCATCTTCATTAAAAGTAAAGAACCGAAATGATCTTACCAGGGCTGTTGCCGCATCTTGTTGCGGTCTTTGATTTAGAAATTTTCGCTGATGATCAATAAAATGCAGCTCATATCAGTTGCTTTCGGTGACGTGCAACAATTTAAATATGCATATAGCGCGGGAATTCAAGATCGGATTTATATCCGTTTTGCAAAAACACATTTATGTGACCAGGTGTAAATGGAATCGTTTTGATAAATCAGATAGCTATCCGATCTGAGAAAACGCACGAAGTTCCCATAGAACTTCTGCACCAGTCTACTGATTTCTGTTGAGAAAGATAAGCATGTTGACATGATCTGGGATCAGACGCGACCGCAACCTGGTGACAGCCAGTCCAGCCGCCGAAAACACCCGCTCTGAGGGGACTGACGTTGCCGGGATGCACAGGTATACCTCCGCGCTAAAATTAATTCCATTGCTTCAAGACTCACACTACGCAACGCAACCTGCATTAGTTTAATCGATAACAAATAAACGTGATCGACGAAATTCTTAACGATCAATTATCGATCGTTGATTAATCATGCCCATCCCTAATTTCGAGTCGGATAATAATGCCTACAGAGTCAGAGTGCTGTATAGAGATGGAACAGGTATAGTTTAGTAGTTTAATTACGGTTATTATAACGTATTTGTCATCTGCTTGTATGTATCCATTATTTATTAATAGCCTACAAGTCTGCTGTCCGAATGATGATCAAACATATACTGATGAGTTTAATAAAGTTTATTGTACATCACACAAAAGATGAAGCGTCAGTTTTACTTCAGAAAATCACCATAAGAGCTGAGTAAACACAGTAAGTTATAAGAAGTGCGCAAGTACATAAACGAATTTCGGTAGAGTTGAGGGAGCATTCCTGTGGGCGGAGGTTAGTCACAAAACGGCTCTAGTGACGTCATTAAAGAAGGAAGTAGAGGGATGTAGTCCAAACGGGCCGTTCGCTGTAGGCGACTTCTGTTAAATAAAATATCTCGCTTGGCATTGAACTTTGAGCTTTATAATTTTACAGATATTATTTATACTCTAACAACAACATTACACACTAAATAAAGTTTGAAACATGGGATCACGAAGAACGGGACCTTTAATTCATACAGTGAAAACTAAGCAGTGTTTTATTTTTACATTTGATTAGGCTATTCAGTTTCGGTTGTTAAATAAACCTGAAACCCTGAACCTCGTGGTTTACACTGATGCTAAAATAACACTTCTTCTGCTACAGTAAAACACTGCTGCAAAAAGATTGTGAAAAACATGTGTAGGTTATATCATTTTAAATCTATTTGAAAAGATAATTAAAGTTTATTTTACACACTTTAAGCATTATCGTATCGCATTATTTAATGAGTTATCGCACTTTTCTTCAGTATCATGCAGTCCTAACGTAGATGGTGATTAAGGACAAGGCACTTAAAATGTACATGAACGGCAGAAGACCAGCATTATGCAACGCTGCACCTACAGCACCTGCTGAGAAATCAGAGACCGCCCGGCCTCCACCGAGACTGAGACTAGAGCAAAGCGAGTCAGGTGATGATCCGATGCACGTTTGCATAAAGGTACAACCTAATGAAACTGGTGTCAGACAGATCAAGACACCGCAGCGATGTGCAATGATCCAGAGCAAGGTTAAGTGAGCTTTAAATTCAAATAAATTCAAATTCACAAGCTTTATTGTCCCCATCTGAGCAATTTCAGTCCATTACAGAAAAACTTTGACACTTCAAAATGTTCCCCAAGACATAAAAGTAATATGAATTGAGCGGTTTAATCCAAGTATTCTGAGCCGATATGATCACAGATTTATTTATTTAGATTTACACTGCTCAGGTGTTTATCTGTTGAGTGTACTTGTTAAAAATCTTGCCAAAACCAAAATATATATTTTTACCTTTTCGGTGGAATATTTTTGGTGTCTGAAATCACTAGTTGAGACTGACATGCATTATTGAAGCCCTTGCATATTTATAATTAAGGTAAACATTACTTCATTTTTCATGTAGTTATTTAAGTGAACCATAAGCACACTGCAATTGCATAAAATGTCTGTGACCCAAGTTGGAGTTTTGCAGATTTATTTAGGCTTTTATTCACATATGAACATGATCAATGCGCGTACATAGAGCACATCAAATATGGTCAAGGAAAGCTCAAATCTGACTGGCTGATGCACAAGAACAAACATTGTTGGTTTAAGCACGTTTGAGCGTCTGTTTCCCATATCTGATGAGCTCTACTATAAGATAAACAAAAGTCTAATGGATCTGGAACAACTTGAGCGTGAGTAACTATAATTAAATGACAATTTTCATTTTTAGGTGAAGCTTCCAAGCATCAGAAAGCTCAAAAAGTTCTTATATCTTATATCTTAAATCTTATATATAACTACTAATATAATATAAAACAGCTACTGAATGAGCTATTAGTTCATCAAAAACTCATTTTTTGTCTTTCCAGCATCATTGCTGTGCTTGGGAAAGTTAAGCAAACCCTTCTGAGACCTAAATAATAGATTTCCACTGATGTCAGGTTGCTATCTTTGGTAAGCAAACAAATCGCAGTACCAGATATCTGTACAAGCTAAAAATGAGGCATGACAAACACCAGCTCTCTGTCCTAACAAAAACATTGTATATGCATTTAAATGTTTAAATCAAGACCAAAAACTCACGCAAAATAGATCACGACTCGTGAAAGAAGTGCTATAGGACAGTGCATCCTCTTGGCCTGAGAAACGGCTGATCCCTGAACAGCTCAGAGGTGATTTTACAGGAGATTATTCAGTGCAATCTGACTGTGAGAAGGCTACTACAGGTCAACAACTTTCACAAGCTCCCCTGTCCTTTACACACAGCAGCGCTAATCTCACTGCAGACCGAGTGCCTGAGCGCGAGTACGGCTGGAAGAGAGTGTGTTGTGGTCACGGGTAGACGACATCCATTAAATCTTGACCTTCAAGGTCATTTGGTACAAATTACATACAGTACGCCGAGATTGATCTGTACAGCTACTCTGACATACAGTTGACACTTTTATCCAAAGAGGGTGTGTGTCCACCAAAGCGTTTTTCACACGGCTGGCATATTTTTCCAATTGTTTTCAATGGGAGCGCCACGTTTTTTTAAACGGCATGAGCGTAACGAGCGTACGCTGTCACTTTTTACCCAACCGTCCAATCACAATGGAGGAGAGGCGGGACTAATACCACACCGACCAACCACCACATTCTACTTGTACAACGTCAACAAATGACAACAACAAGCAATAATAACGGAACAAAATAATTTAAAACAAGAGCCAGAGAAAATGTTACATTGTATCGACATTTTAATATAGAATCAACACAGAAACAAAATATGAGTGAAATGAGATACTAGTAACACTTTCGTGGATATTCCGTATCATAACAAGCAAAGCGTCTCAACTGAAAAAAATGCAGCGCTGCCAAAACGCTCTCAAGCGCCCACAGCTAGGCGTTTAGCAGAGCGCTAGCATTTTCAGCTGGCTAAAAACACATTAGTGGACACACGGCCGAAAGCTCACACAGTCTGAAATTGTTGTGCGTTTTTTTTGTATTCGTCATTCGGTGGCTCTGAATTGTCAAAACACCTCTCCAAAAGGCTTGCTACGGAAAACGCAGAAAATCAAACACGATCCAAATTTTTTCATAACGGACGAAAGTTTCGTAGGCAGTGTGTAAACATGATTGACAGGTCGTATTTATTTTCTAAAATGTGACATTTTCAGTGTGCAAGGACCTTTAGACACCAACTACATTTACATTTAGTCATTTAGCAGACGCTTTTGTCCAAAGCGACTCACAAATTAGGACTAAATTAAGCGAGTCATCGTGAAGAGGCAAGAACAACGCAAGAAGTGCTCAAAATATGAAGTTCAGGCATTGCTCAGAGTAGCATAAGCCCGATAAGCGAGGATTAAAGGAAAAGGGTTAGGTTTTTTTTTTCTTTTTATGCGGTTAAGTGCTCACGGAAGAGATGGGTTTTCAGCTGTCTTTTGAATGTTGTCAGGGATTCTGCATTCCGGATGAGGGTGGCGAGAGCGTTCCACCAGCAGGGAACTGTGAATGAGAATGTTCTGGAAAGTGATTTTGTGGCTTTCTGTTTTGGAACCACGAGACGTCGCTCGTTGACCGATCGTAGGCTTCTGGTAGGGATGTAGACTCGTAGGAGCGAGTGGAAGTAGGAGGGAGCTACAAGAACAAGAACTACAAGAACAAATCCCACTTTGTATTAGAGCTGCATGATTAATCGTTTAAAGATCGCGATCTCAATTCAAACAGCCACGTGATCTTATTCAGAAATTACAGCAATTCGGTTATGTCTATTAAACGTTCGACAAGAACAATCACAGCGAACATTCAGGTCTGTGCTGCCGCTGACCCAGAGAGAGAATCTGTGTTACAATCATTCAAATCAATCACAGAAGTACTGGGATAAAAGTTTATATATCCGACATAAAAGCTGATGTCTACGGTAGCGATTAAAATAGAGTAAATCACTTTTGGACGCTTCAAATAACGACTGAATTGATAACATTGTTTCACCACTAAGCGACTATTAATCTTTTTTTCTTTTCTTTTTTTTATCGTCTCTGATGTTCCCAGAGTGTGTGTGTGAAGTTTTAGCTCAAAATACCCCACAGATATTTTTATATAGCATGTTAAAATTGAGGGTGAGCAAAAACGCACCGTTTTGTGTCTGTTCCTTTAAATGCAAATGAGCTGCTGCTCCCAGCACAGGGGGCGGAGCTTCAAGAGCTTGTGTCCTTTTTCCTCACACAGACACACACTGAACATTTCAAAAACTTTTAGTCTTTTATGTTCAAACCGGAGTCAGACAATGATGGAGAGACTCGAGAAGAAGAGACAACATGTAGAAGCAACAGGACATTTCTGAATGTTTATTTGATTAATTTATGTAGCTGATGTGTAGTTATGTTCTAGTCATTGATTAGCATATTCTGTCTTGATAATCTATAAATTGTGTTCAGGGGGCGGGGTTTATGTAAATTCTAGGGTTGGTGATGTCACTAACCTGGGTGGAATGTTGTGTAGTCTCTACCAGCCGTTTGTTGTAGTCCTTAAAAAGCGATTTCTTTAAAAGCAAATATCTCCCTTTGCTTTGAACTTTGAGCGTCGTAACTTTGCAGATGTTGTTTATGATCAAAAAGCAACATTACACACTAACTAAAGTTAGAAAAGTCAAATCATAATCAACCACAACTTTAAAAAAAACGCTGATTCATCCAGTAACTTTATGAGTGAGTCATTGAATCATTCACTCAAACCAATTTTTTAAATTTGTAATTCAAATAAATTTAATATTTTTTTAGACCTACTGCAGCACGTTTGCAGGTTTGTAGGAATCTAACATGAACAATGTTGCACAACTGGAGCTGCAGCACTTCAAATAGTTCAGTGATGTAGATTCAGATCTCTCTCTCACACACACACACACACACACACACATTGATCTGTGAGGTATAGGGAAAGCCTGCGGGACGTCTGATAAAACTCAACATAATCCATTAAAGCTCATTCCTGCTCCATACAAGGAAAACACAAGCTTCAACAGGAATCCCTCTCGCTCTCTCACGCCTCATTTGCATTTTCTTCACTGCATTTAAGTATGCAAAACCAAAAAAGGTGATGTAAGCCATTCCAGACGTTTTGCAAACATCAACGCAAGGATGAGAAAAGCAAAAGTAACAAATGGAGGAAGAGGAAGAGATGAAAGCAAGAAAGCAAACCCTTGCTGTGTTTGAGATGCGATGTAGGCCATCAGGAACTGAAACACACGTGAGAGGAAGAGAACGGCGAGAACACACACACTTTACGCCAGCGCTTTGCTTTTATATGGACCTGTTTGTCACACATTTCATGTCCTTTGTTTGGTTTGAAAGTGGTTTTCTGAACTCACCATAAAGTTTGCTTATAAAGATAGACTGGAGAAGGTTGGCAAATCCAACGGGACAAAAATATGGGTGGGAAAGGCACAGTAATTTTCATTTTGGGTGAACTATACACAATACATATTGTCAATATCCACGATACATACCGTTGCATTTTTGTATTGTGATATATCGTGACATAATATATTGTTACACCCCTACGAGATATAGATGAAATATAGGATTGATGATTTGAAAGAAAAAAAAGAAAAAAAAAAAAGAAAAAAAATCAAATTGCAATTTATTTCCAAGTTTGCTGTGCTCCTTTGTAGGGCTGAACAATGTGGCCAACATTTAGTGATTATATATCATTATGGCTATAAAATAATCTTAATAATAAATGCACATTAAAGTGACAAACTCAGAGCAGATTTACCCTTAATTAATTAAATCGCAGCCTTTGCATTTTGATAACGCACTAAGACATATCACGATTCGGGCTCGATTTGGACTAATCACGCGTGTTAACTTCACTTCAGAGCACGCGTGACAGTCTAAGAGCCTAATCGAAACACATGAGGCCTGGTCTAAACATAGCAGCTTCCGGTCTGAGGCACAACAACAAGCTCTTCGCGTGCAGCGTGTGATCCTGAGGAGAGTGATGCAAACATCTCCAACATCCTCCTTTAAACTCTCTCGTCTCTGCTTAACCGGCGGGATGATCTATAAAAAGCGCCTGGGCCTGAAGGGAGTGTGTTTCTCCTCATCCTCACACACACACGTGTTCCCCAACACAACCCTGACCTCACGCAGAGAGAGAGAGAGAGAGAGAGAGAGAGAGAGAGAGAGAGAGAGAGAGACTTTTGACTTTACAACTCTTTATTAAAACGTACTAAAACACTAAAATATCATACATTTCACCCTTGCAGACATACTGTTACAATATACACATGCGGAAAACGATCCCAAAATAAAAATAGAAACCTAAATAAGAAAAAAAAAAAAAAATAAATAAAAATTGAAATTGACCATTAAACATGACCAATTAAAAACTATAGTTTCATCTTCACATATTGACAATAAAGCACCATTCACACACCATTTAGACTCAAATTCAAATACATTTTTTGTAATTTGATAGAATTTATATTCCAATCTGATTCTTGATTCAACCAAGGCAGTAAACATTTTCAGCGCACTCATATTTCTCCCTTCAGCAGCCATTCTGCAAGTCTTCCAAATGGCTAGTTTAGCTTGTCCAACTGCAAAATTTGCTAAAGTACACTGTTCTCTGTGCGTTTTTGAATACTTGCATCCATAAATAAAGAATGTATTGTTAAAACAAAAACCTAGGCTTCCAAGTATTCTTTCCAATAAGGTAAACAGTGGCACTAGCCTTGGACATTCAACAAAAACATGGAACACAGTCTCTGGATTAGTACAAAAATTACAGAAAGTTACAACAGCCGTATTAAACTTAGAAACAAAGCTATTGGTAGGTAACACACAGTGCAATATTCTCCACTGTAAATCCCCAGATCGTTTCGGAAGGGGACCTTTATACAAGAGCCTCCAAGAGGGAACAAGATCATCAGAGTCCATAAAGTATTCCCTCCATTTTGTATCACATCTCTGATTAATATTCCCAAAATAATCAGTCTTTACACATATCTGGTAAAACTCTCTTTTTCCAACAGCTTGAAAATCAAGCTCCTGTAGCCCCTTAAATTTCAATAACTTCCCCTCTTGGTCATCCTCTGTACAAACCCTTGGAGACACAAATAACTTCGGGAAAGAGCATTGCATCGAATCACCAGACAGGAAACAATTTACAAAGTGGAGGAATTGGGAGGGAAAAGCAGCTTTCAGATTGTTTATGAAATGTTCCACCATTCTCACAGACCTGAATCCCACCTGTTCACAAATTTCGGCTGCTGGTCTCCATTTTCTGGAAACAATATCAATCAGATGAGCAACTGTGGTCAAACCTTTGTCTATGAATGATTTAACAATGATATTAGACGCGCAAACATTGCCACCAAGAAAAGAGTTATAAAACAGTGGCTCATTCAGGCCAAAATGGTCATTTTCTCGTCCAGATTCCTTAAAAACAGTCCAGGAATTTAAAACTGTCACATAGAATCTTACATCAGATAGGCCTATAAGATTCCTACTATGCAAAGACATCAAAAACAATTGTCTATCAAGGAAAAAGCCGCCAAAAGTTCTGAGCAAAGCCAGGCCAAATGACACCCATGGTGTTGTAGAATAAAGCAAAGTCTGAGCAACTTTTAGCCTCATAGCTTTAACTTTAGCGGTCACATCAATTAACCCTTGACCTCCTTCAGTAACTGGCAAATAGAGAACTGCAGGGGGAAGCCAGTGATGACCGTCCCAAAAAAAATCAACAAAAATCTTCTGCAAACGTTGCAATAGACATTTTGGTGGATCAAGTACATTTAAACGATGCCACAGCATAGATGCAGCCAAGTTATTGATTATGAGTACTCTACCCCTATAGGACAAATTAGGGAGAATCCACCTCCACCTTTGTAGACGGCCAGACACTTTATCAAATATACCTTCCCAATTATTCTCCATATATTTGTCAACCCCCATAAAAACCCCAAGTACTTTGAAACCTTCCAAGCTCCAAGAGCAGAGCTGAGGAAGTACTGGAGGACCTCCATTCTCCCATTTGCCCAGCAAAAAGGAAACACTCTTTTGCCAATTTATTTTTGAGGAAGATGCTCTTTGATAGACATCCAAAGATTCAACCAATTTCTTAACATCTTCATCTGACCTTATTACCACTGTAACATCATCGGCATATGCACTTAGTTTAGCTGTTACCAAATCTGTACTATAAGGACACATTGTAGAAATCCCACTTAACTGACGTCTCAGAACTGCCAAAAGTGGTTCGATAACAATAGCATATAAAATACCTGAGAGGCCACACCCTTGTCGGATACCTCTGCCAACCAAAAATGGCCTCAAAAGGGTGCCATTTATTTTTAATATGCTATAAACATCTGTATACAGCAGCTTAACATAAGAAATAAATGATGAACCAAAACCAAAAGCATTAAGACATTTAAAAAGAAAGCCGTGATCAACTCGATCAAAGGCTTTCTCTTGGTCCAGAGAAACCAAGCCTACATCAAGTTTATGCACTTTAGCAAAGGAAATCAAGTCTCGAACCAAAAAAAGATTATCAAAAATGGATCGATTCGGAATGCAATAAGATTGGTCTGCATGAATCACTGAAGATATACACAATTTAAGTCTATTAGTCAAAGCTTTGGAAAGTATCTTGTAGTCAACTCCTAGCAATGACACAGGGCGCCAATTTTTGATGTCTCCAAGGTCACCCTTCTTAGGCAGTAAAGTTATCACGGCCCTCCGAAGGCTCACAGGTAACGTGCCTCTTTCCAGACACTCCAGGAAGACAGCAAACAGGTCCTTTCCGATCACAGACCAAAATGTTTTGTAAAATTCAGCATTCAGTCCATCCAATCCTGGAACTTTACCTGAAGAGAGTTCCTGAACAGCTAGAGTCAATTCATCAAATGTCAAAGCCTGATCAAGTCTAGATTTCTCCTCTTCTGCAAGTTGAGGTAAATCTTGAAGAAGAATGTCAGCTAGTTCATCATCACAGGTTTCAGCCTTATAAAGATCCTCGTAAAAAGATGAAGCATAGGACATGATTCCACGATCGTCAGTCACTTTTCCTCCTCCTGGAAGTTTCAAATGACATAGAATCTTCCTATTTACAGTCTTTTTCTCCAGACTAAAAAAGGATGATGTCGAAGCATCCATACTATTAAAGGTGGTAAACCTTGCTCGAACAAGTGTCTCTTGGGCCCTTTCTTCTAAAAGATTCCGTAAGAGAAATGTATTCCGTTCAAGGATTCCAGCAGTGTCCACACCGTCCGCTTTATCGTCAGTGTAAAGAATGTCTTGTTCAAGCTGTTTCAATGTACTTTCCAGGATGCTTTTATTATAGGCAATATAGTTCTGACAAAAAAGTTTAATTTGTGTTTTGCCAATATCCCACCATTGACTTAGGGACTTATATAGCATTTTACTCTCTCTCCAAGTCTCCCAAAAAAAGGTGAAAGAGTGCACAAAGTTGTGATCTTGCAACAATCTACTATTAAACTTCCAGAGTGAGTGCTTAAGAGTGCTCTGTGTGGTAGAAACTTCAACAGCCATATACTGATGATCAGATAAAGCAGTGGGAATAATACAACTATTAAAAAAATTACCCCTAACACTTTTCTGCACATATATTCTATCAAGTCTGGCTCCGGATATCATGTTAGAGTTTACTTTCAACCAAGTATATTGTTTAGTCTGAGGGAAAGCTTCTCTCCAAACATCTACAAGACAATGATAAGTTATCAAGGTTTTAAGTTCTTCTGACGACTGCTTATGTGGTTCTTCATGGTTCCTATCTATAATATGATTTATGGTACAATTAAAATCCCCAGCCAGGACAACCATTCTATCCTGCAAAACATCACTTAAAGCAGTCTTCAGTTTTTTAAAGAAGAGAGTTCGCTCTGAACCCACATTTGGGGCGTACACATTAAATAGCGAAAAATTAAGTCCATGAATCGTTACGTCCACACGCAACATTCGACCAGGAACCAATTCAAAAACACTCACAGGATGCTCCTTATACTCCGGCCCAAAGAGAATTGCAACACCTGCGCTAACACTAGAACCATGACTTAAAATCGCTTGCCCCTTCCATTCACTCAACCATTGTACTTGATTATTTGAGTCCGTATGAGTTTCTTGCAGAAAAACTATACTAGCCCTCTTTATCATAATATAGTCAAAAAGACTAAACCTTTTAATAGCATCACGACAACCATTGATATTTAAAGTACCAAATCTCAAGGATGCCATGAAGAGAAAGAAGAGAAGATACCAAAAAAAATGCATGATAGCCATATCACCTTTTGCCTGGTAAGTGCAGTATACTTCTTACATTACTCAGGAGCTTCTTAAGGCGGTACCGTTTTGGTCTGTCTAGCTCATCAAAGGTTGCCTTCCGCATCGCCACAGTACAAGATACCAGGAAAAGTTTTAAATCTGGAAAGTACGACTCAATACTGGGCTTGCGAAGCCCCTTTGTATTGTCAAGGAAGGTGTTTATCTGTTGTAATGAGTAGAGTTTAGTCCTACCTTCAGAAGTATTCTCCAAGTCCATTACGTCACTTTCATATAGTTCCTCATCGTCCTTATCGAAATCCACTTCTTGTGAAACATTATCTCCTTGACTCTGATCGATTAACTCATCATTGCTTATTTTAACCTCACTTACTTCAGGTTGTGTTTGTTGTTGTTGTTTATCCTCGAGTGAGTCGGTCTCATGCGCGTCTTTTGCATTTATCTGATCCGAACTCAACTCTGACTGTGTGACTACGGGCATAACATCAGCTGCCTGGGCAACCTCAGCTATCTCCACGGCACTATTGCTGGAGTTAGCCGACAGGGATCTTTCCCCATGCTCCTCGAGCGAGCCACTCGGCGCTGACTCCGCGTCGGCTTGTGGATGTAGTAACGGCGCAGCGTCCGCAACGTCAGAGCCTCGCGCCCTACCATCAACAATATTATCAGCCAAAACCTCATTAACGCCATTATTCCTATTACGATTCGGGCAAGTCTGTCGAACATGTCCGAAATCGCCACAAATGAAGCACTTCATGGACTCAGAACTAATGAAAATAGTATAATCCTTCCCTTCGATGGTTAGTTTTGCCGACAAGTTCAAAGGATCGCTCTGAGAATTCAAAATCATAAAAACCTGGCGCCGAAAAGACATTACATGCTTAAGTTGGGGATTTTTACATCCAAGCGTGATCATCTTAATGGGACTCACTAATTTGCCATATCGCAATAGTATTTCCTCTAGCTTCTCATTTTTAACAAATGGAGGTACGTTTGACAAAACAACCTTCTTTGATGGGCTCGACAGAGGCAAAACGGGCACAAACATTTCATTTATTGTTAATCCGCTCTCAATTAAATCATTAACCATTTGGCTTTGACTCAAAAAAATGACTATCGCCTTGTTCATGCGAGAGGCTGATCTGATGTTCACGCCGCCGACTGCAGCACTCACGGCCACTAGGCAATCCTCTACTGACACAGACGCATCAGGCATACATTTGCAACCGTGTCTGATAGTCAGTTGCGAGAAATCACCCGCATTTGTCCCCATTTCCCCACTCGCTGACCGAAGTCAGCCCAAAAAATCCTACCACTTAACTAGAATCAAGAAAAGAAAAGAAGAAAAAAACAAAACAAAAAAAAAACAACAACAACAAAAAAAACTCCAGATCAACAACACCTCTCACCCACGCCAAACTCCGTTCACTCGCTCCCAGCATGCAACACACACAGAGAGAGAGAGAGAGAGAGAGAGAGAGAGAGAGAGAGAGAGAGAGAGAGAGAGAGAGAGAGAGAGAGAGAGAGAGAGAGAGAGAGAGAGAGAGAGAGAGAGAGAGAGAGAGAGAGAGAGAGAGAGAGAGAGAGCATTTGGTTCTTGAAGTGATCGTTCAGCCAAAGATTTTAGAGAATTTTAAAAGTTAAAACTTTTACCAATTTTAAATTGGTCAGTCATTGTCAGGTCAATATATGGTTTTGTTTACAAAAACTAAAAATGTACTGTTCGTTAAAATGCTAAATTTGATATTACATTGTGTGTGTAAATGAATAGTCTTGGACTTGGTGCTGAAACCCAATGAACAATAGAGACACCAGAATAACAATATTGAGAGTAACAATATTAACAATATTACAGAATTATTTGAGACAAACATGCTTGATCTCGGTCACTGACTGGATATATTTAAAATAAAATTTTACTGGTAACGTCAGACATTTGGCATTAATATATTCCCCAATTGTATTATTATACATTATATTCAACATTACCTTTATATAGTAGTTTAATGTAGTACTGACACTAGTGTCACACCCCTATCGGTCGCACAGGTTTGGAATGACATGAAGGCGAGTTACAATGATGACAAAATGAATTTACAATTTAATTTGCATCTCTAGAAACCCACAGCACAAGGACAAAGACTCGAACTCTGCAAAACTACTTCTGAAAATAACATGCTAAAAGAGAGAAGTGGAGCGTACCCACACCTGACACTTCACCACAACCTCCGACAGCCACAGCACACACTCACACACACACTCACACACTCACACACACTCTCTCCAGCAGGAAGAGGAAGTGAAGCATTTACAGCACACTCGTCCCGTCAGCGCGTTCATCAAACACACTCAGGAGGATGAACGAGGAAAAGTTTCACTTTCAGTTCATTCGATACAGACCTTTTACAAAGCCATTACTGAGGTAACACCACTACATGTTTATCACGCCTTCACACCCATAAACAGCAGATCAGCTCAGAGAGACGCTTCAGAACGCCAACTCGGGTCACAGACGCTCAAACGTGCTTAAACCAATAAGGTTTGTTCTTGTGCATCAGCCAATCAGATTTGAGCTTTCCTTGACCATATTTGATGTGCTCTATGTACGCGCATTGATCATGTTCATATGTGAATAAAAGCCTAAATAAATCTGCAAAACTCCAACTTGGGTCACAGACATTTTATGCAATTGCAGTGTGCTTATGGTTCACTTAAATAACTACATGAAAAATGAAGTAATGTTTACTTCAATTATAAATATGCAAGGGCTTCAATAATGCATGTCAGTCTCAACTAGTGATTTCAGACACCAAAAATATTCCACCGAAAGGGTAAAAATACTTTTTTTTTTTGTAATATTTAACAAGTACACTCTGACTACTATGACAGCAATATGTAAAACTTGTTCAGCTGATATATCGTTGCGAAGGACTTTACTAATAAAGTTAATTAAAAGCCCAGTGAAATGCCTTGGAATAATGCATTGACGTATTTCCACTGAAACAGGAAGCTGAGGGTGGGACATATTGAATGGATCCTCCCCCTTTTCAAATAGCCAATAGCGTTTAGTTT
This sequence comes from Abramis brama, assembly GCF_963993115.1. Classification (NCBI taxonomy): domain Eukaryota; kingdom Metazoa; phylum Chordata; class Actinopteri; order Cypriniformes; family Leuciscidae; genus Abramis; species Abramis brama. Next base: position 2,302,192 of record NC_139971.1, read on the forward strand.
CCCTCAGACTGCAAGTTGCACTTGACAGCACCATGGAAGCGAATCCGAGTGCTGATGAAACGATGGATTCAATAGTAGAGGATTCATTCATTTCATTCTTAACCAACAGCTGGAAAAGGGACTAAAACTCGAGCGTTTGAGCAACCGAACACTTCTCCAACACATTCTGCTCTGTGACGTGACAATCCTCGCGTCGGCCTGGTGGTGTTTATAGCATAGGGGGCGGAGCTTCAGATTCTAGAGATTTGATTGGACAGAAGATGTGATGAGAAGCCGGAGTCATAAAAATCCCTGATCCATTTTAATAGAAGTGAGAGACTAAGTTTTGAATGCTTATATCTCCTAAATGCGAATGTTGTCATTGTTTTGGAGCACACCAGCTCATTCATAACCTTAAGGCTAACATATTCATATTCATCAAAGCTACAAAACTTGAATTATGATTTCAGGGGGCCTTTAATGTATTGCCTGAGAACACGACACCCTGAACAGCATCTGTCTCAGTGTCAGCGTCTCAGTGTCAGCGTCTCAGTGTCAGCGTCTCAGTCTCAGCGTCTCAGTCTCAGCGTCAGCGTCTCAGTCTCAGCGTCTCAGTCTCAGCGTCAGCGTCTCAGTCTCAGCGTCTCAGTCTCAGCGTCAGCGTCTCAGTCTCAGCGTCTCAGTCTCAGCGTCAGCGTCAGCGTCTCAGTCTCAGCGTCTCAGTCTCAGCGTCAGCGTCTCAGTGTCAGCGTCTCAGTCTCAGCGTCTCAGTGTCAGCGTCTCAGTCTCAGCGTCTCAGTCTCAGCGTCTCAGTCTCAGCGTCTCAGTCTCAGCGTCTCAGTCTCAGCGTCTCAGTCTCTCAGCGTCTCAGTGTCTCAGTCTCTCAGTGTCTCAGCCTCTCAGTGTCTCAGTCTCTCAGTGTCTCAGTGTCTCAGTGTCTCAGTCTCTCAGTCTCTCAGTCTCTCAGCGTCTCAATCTCTCAGCGTCTCAGTGTCTCAGTCTCTCAGTGTCTCAGCCTCTCAGTGTCTCAGTCTCAGCGTCTCAGTCTCTCAGCGTCTCAGTCTCTCAGCGTCTCAGCGTCTCAGTCTCTCAGTGTCTCAGCCTCTCAGCGTCTCAGTCTCTCAGTGTCTCAGTCTCTCAGTCTCTCAGTGTCTCAGTCTCTCAGTCTCTCAGCGTCTCAATCTCTCAGCGTCTCAGTCTCTCAGCGTCTCAGCCTCTCAGCGTCTCAGTCTCTCAGCCTCTCAGCGTCTCAGTCTCTCAGCGTCTCAGCCTCTCAGCGTCAGCGTCAGTCTCTCAGTCTCTCAGTCTCAGCATCAGTCTCTCAGTCTCTCAGCGTCTCAGTCTCTCAGCGTCTCAGCATCTCAGCGTCTCAGCCTCTCAGCGTCTCTCAGTCTCAGTCTCTCAGTCTCAGTGTCTCAGTCTCAGTGTCTCAGTCTCAGTGTCTCAGTCTCAGTGTCTCAGTCTCAGTGTCTCAGTGTCTCAGTGTCTCAGTGTCTCAGCGTCTCAGCGTCTCAGTGTCTCAGCGTCTCAGTGTCTCAGCGTCTCAGTCTCAGCGTCTCAGTCTCAGCGTCTCAGTCTCAGCGTCTCAGTCTCAGCGTCTCAGTCTCAGCGTCTCAGTCTCAGTCTTCTAACTGAACACTTGAATTTCAGTTTCTGTGATTTTGGTAAAAAAAAATAATAATAATTGGTGCATCACCATCTACTACTGCAAAAGGTAAAGATAAAGCAAACTTGTTAGACAACATTATACATTCACGCCAGGCGTGTTTACAGCCGCAGGACTCGTCGGGTCTGTCATGTTCGGCTCGCTGCTCCTCTGGAGAAGCTCATGGGAACCGCACAGCTCTTTGTGTTTCCAGATAGTGGAAGAAACTGTCAACTAATGCCCATCACACTTACACACACCAGCATCAGAGCAGAACAGACAACAGATCTGATCCACATGAACACACACACATATTCCTTCAGTCTGTCTCGCTCTCAACTAATGCTACCTCCAAAAGCCCAATTATTCAAGCGCTCAGAGTTGTGGGACAGGAGACGAGAGCGCTGTGCTGGGAATTACACACTCCCAAACTGCAGAACATCAAGCCTAGTTTCTATCAGGGTCAACTGGAAGCATGTCTTCATACAGAGATCATACAGTATCTGTTCGTGCAGAAGGCTTTTCTGAAGGCCACACACACAGCCTGTCTGAGTTTATGCATCATTTCTAGCAATAACATTTAAAAGGTTAGTTATATTATCCATATTTATGACTTTATAAACTATAATCACTGGCTTCCGGTAACGGACGTCCGTGAGTCTAGTTCCGGTGTGGTGAAGTATTCGGTAACTCTGAAGTGATGGGTCCGGGCTGAGGACCCAAGCAATCCGATTGGTTCAAAGCACGTTTTATGGGTAATCGCTTTAGTGCCTGGTTACAAATCATACAAAATCACTTTATTATAGAAGACGTTTGTACTACGTTATAACGAGTCATTAATGCATTTAATGTATTTTAAATTATACGTTTCATATACTAGTATTTAACCGAAGCTATAGATTGTGAAATTAAACATTTCTCGTTGTTAGTGTGTTTTTTAGTTAGCTTAGATAGTAGCATAGCATACAGCTAACGTTATCCGATGATGGTGCTATGAGCTTTACCTGATATTACTGCACTGATACTGCCTTACCGTATCGTGAGAACAGATTTAGATCAGGCATACTACTGGCATACTAATTGGGTCCTCAGCCCGGACCCATCACTTCAGAGTTACCGAATACTTCACCACACCGGCTGAAGAGAGACCTCTGACCCAACGCATGACCTCTGACCCGACGAATGACCTCTGACCCGACGCATGACTTCTGACGTAGGATATTGCATGACACGGTTCAAACAAAACTGAAGCTCCTCCCACATTTCTGTTTAAAAAAGCTCGTTTTAGAAGTCTAATTCGTGACCATTGTTTTGTTTTGCTCGAACCTCTGCGCTTCCGCATTCGTCAATATGTCATGTGTAGGGTCAGAGGTCATGCATCGGGTCAGAGGTCACTCTTCCAGAACCCGACTCGCGTATGCCTGTTCCTGGAAGCCAGTGATTACAGTTTATAAAGTTATAAATATGGATATTTTTCTTACAAAAATGCATGTCTTCAGCCTTTATTAACCCCTGGAGTTGTATGGATTACGGTTATAATGATGGATGCACTTTTTTGGGCTTCAAAATCCCATTCACTCCCATTATAAAGCTCGGAAGAGCCAGGATATTTTTATAATATAACTCCGATTGTGTTCAGCTGAAAGAAGAAAAGTCATATAGACCTATGATGGCAGGAGGGGGTAGTAAATTATGGGATCATTTTAATTTTAAATTTAAACCCTTTAAGATCATGCAATTAAGATTTGAACCCTGACAGCAAGTGAAATACGTGAATGTGATTTTGGTTTGGAGGTACAAGTCTCATTTCGGTTTCACATCCCGGACGAGCCCCCAATACTGGCGTCTCCGGTAACAAATAATCAGCGGCTCTCAATTGGTGAGTCAAAAATGGGTTGCATGTCTAATAGGGGAAAACTATCCACATTACTAAACAACAAATCTATATTTCTAAAATATTAATAAGCACAAATATACTGTGTTGGGTTCCCACTACTCAATCCTGAAACCAAACCAGTTGAGAATCTCAGACACAACTGATGACGCTCAGTCTGTTTATCTTAATGCCATCATCTTTAAAAACGTGGTGTCAGACAAGCATCAGGATTACCACATCTGCTCTTCATCCGACACACACATTCTTCTTGAGGAGCGCTGAACTGCCCAAACCTGTGTTCGAGAGTCACACCCTTACAGTAGAGACGCTGAACAACTGATAGACGGTCCATAACCTGAGCCAGAACCAGGCCGCTCTCCTGCTCCTCAACCTCCAGCGAGACCACATATATCAGACACGTCAGGGCTCCACGAGCTCACGCTACGATCCTGGATATCCATGCTAAACCAGGAAACATGAACTTTGGAGTTATTTCTGTATTACAGCTGGGAAAGCTGTTGCCATAATGCTATTTGCAAGGTTTTAGAGGGAAAACAACAGCAACTTCCACAGTGTTGTGAAAGTACAGCTTACAGATTTGCATACTGAATGCTGTAATTTGATTTCTTTATTTATTTTTTTCAATTCACATTTTTTGGGTAACACTTTATTTTACAGTGTCCTTGTTACATATGTTACATGTACTTACCATAGTAATAAGAGTAAATTATGCATAATTACATGCAACTAACCCTCAACCAAACCCTAATCCTACCCTAACCCTATAGTAAGTACATGTATATTACTCAGTACTTAAATATATAATTACACTGTAACAATGACACCTTAAAAATAAAGTGTAACCCACTTTATTTTACAGTGTCCTTGTTACATATGTTACATGTACCATAGTAATAACAGTAATTTATGCATAATTACATGCAACCAAATCCTTATCCTACCCTAACCCTATAGTAAGTACATGTAGTTGCTTAATATTACTCAGCACTTAAATATATAATTATACTGTAACAATGACAAAAATAAAGTGTAACCTTTGTGTGTGTAGCGCTTTTCACAATATTGTTTCAGAGCATCTGTACAGAAAATGCATGTCTACATTACAATATGAGCTAATTTGGTTCATAAAGAGAGGATTAGTAGCACTTCACTAGTCACCATTTGACAGCTGACCACTATAAACACACTGTGAAAACACACCCTTTTGAAGGTTTTCACAGTTGGACGTCTGGAGACATACAGTAAACGAAAAAGCCACAAGACACGTACAGTAACAGACATTATCGGTCACACTTCAAATGATGATGCAAGAGTGTAAAACTGTCTACGGGTTGCATACCAGATTCGCTCAAACACAACGTGCTCAGCACTACGAGACAGGAGGACTCGAGGAAATACAATATCATGTCAGCGCATCGGTACTGCCCGCCAAAGCCCAGGAACACATCGGTGCAATGCACAAACACACACCAAACCTTAAAGGTGCAGTGTGTAATATTTAGGAGGATCTGTTGACAGAAATGCAATATCATATACATAACGATGTTTTCAGTGGTGTATAAAGAGCTTACTTAATGAACCGTTATGTTTTTATTAGCTTAGAATGAGGCATTTCTCTCTACACACACCGCGGGTCTCCTTACATCGACATGTTTCTACGGTGGCCCTGAACGGACAAACGCGTTTCGTCACTATGTTGTTCTTCATGATAAGAAGCGAGCTAAAGCCAGCGAATAAAACACTGACACAAGTGACAATAATATTCGCATTTCGATTTACTGAATAATTAAGTAAACCTAATTTCTTAATTTATCTTTGTAAAGAAACCTCATTGATTAACTGGCTACTCTCTGCTGTCTCAGACGACGACATCACTTCCTGTCGGCCACTGTAACTCTTCTGCTGGGTGCAGTTCACAACCTCACCACTAGATGCGGCTAGAAATTACACACTGCACCTTTAATGCCCGTTTTAGTCAATTCCTCTTAGCTGTGAGGTCGTAAGTCGCCACAGTCAAGTCGTTTCAAAGCAGCTTTACAGCGACAACGGGATATTAATGCAACAATGATTGTTTTGGCTTTACAGCAGATCTAGAAGAAAGTCATTGTCCTGCGCAAGCAGCCTAAGTTTGTTATTAACTTAGGGGGCGCTTACACAACACCGTTCTCAGGAACAGAAAACTTGTAATGCGTTCTGGCCGTTCATTTAAACAAAATCAGCATTTTGGTGGCCTGAGAAACACAAACTTTGAAGTAAGACAAATATTAACAGATTTATTTAAAGCCCTTTACTTGCATGTAGAGATGCACCAATATGAACATTTTGGCCGATACCGATAACCGATAATTCTTTATATTTGAAAGCCGATGACCGATATATCGGCGAATAAATCTAAACCCAAATTATAATACATTTTTAGAGGCTGATTACAAAAACAAAACTCAAAATGATAACATTAAAAATTATCATATATCAGCCGATACCGATATAACGTGCATCCCTACTAACAGGACAACTGACTCATCTTGCACTGTAAAGATTTCGGTCCAATCAAAATCCCTCTAGATCAGGGCTGGCCAAGGAGACCTGAAACCATGCAAGTGCTAGAAGTGAGAATCACAAAAGCCGAATCAAGAAACATCGTGCAAACCCATTGCTGACTGTGTTCTGTAACTTGGACCACAGCATTATTTCAATGACAATGAGTTTTAAGACTCAGTCCATCAGAGACCAATGCACTGCAAAAACTGCTCAAATCAACGGCAAGCTCTTTTTCCCGGTGTTGTAAGGTCAGCGCAGAGAGGGAAACGAGCCCTGGTCATGTGACACCTCCACAGGAACTCTGCAGGCGACGGTTAGGATCATGCAGGACGGGTTTAAAGGTCAAAAACAAGCACAATCATGAATGCAACATTCTCATACGTTCAGCAATGCTGAACATCCATATCCAACTGATTGCATTGGATGCTTTTTCTAGCATGCTAATGCTAATGATGATGATGATGATGATGATGATGAAGCTGCGATCAGTTCATGCTTGCACTGCGAGCCATTATTGTGTCATAATCACTGTGAATGCTATAAAGCCTGAACATGTTTTAAAGGCATGTCGAGTCGCCTCTTTTCAGGAAGCGGACGTCAGAACTCAACCGCTTTTATTAATAGCACAGTCAGACCACGCTGTTTTTTTGGCAACAACTTGTATGACACCTAGAAGTACGCAAATTATGGTCACAAAATACAAATTTGTCAAGCTGATTTGTGCAAACAACTCTGAAAGATCATCGTGCACTTTAGGGATAAATCTCACTGGAGCTGCAAGACATCAACAATCACACTCGTCGTTTTTTGCGCAGCTTAGAAAGTAGTAACTTATAATTATTCAATATATAATAGTCATTCTACCTTATCACTAGATATCATTAAATAAATCAATAATCCTAGGCGTCTTTAACTATTGCGTGCTGTTATTGAGCTGGGATCGGGTCAGGTTAGGGACAGGTTTCATGGTTTGATTAGGGTTTAGGGATGGAATTACAACAGTAAATTACAAGCAAGTTTTTTTGCATAATTTAAATGTTGCACAAGAGTTAAAGACACAATATAAATTCCAAAAGCAAGTGTAACTATAGCAAAATAACAGATGTTACGCATTTATTGGGATGGATACTTGTGTCTCACTAGGTTCTAGTTTCTAATAAACTATTGAAATACTAATAACCAAGACATAATTGCATATTAGTAGGCAATGATTACAAGTGAAATCAAAAAGGATACTAGTCTATTACACTATTAATATGTGTCTTGATACTAAACACTCTAAAAACTATGACAGGTTAGTGGAAAAACTGTAAAAAAAAAATAAGAAGAATGATAAGATTAAAATAAATAAGCAAACAAATAAATTAGATTAAAATGAATAAATGAATGTGACTAAAATAAAAATCAGTAATTAATCAAACTTTAGATTCATTATAAAAAATATATTACAATTAAATTAACAAATAAAAAAATACATTTAGCAATGCATTACTATAATGAGTAAAAATATAATGTAACTTAATATAAACTAATTTTAGATTTATAATATTAATTTTCCAGTTTAAATAGGGCGTTTATAAAAGATATATGCATTTAAAATCTTAGGATGGGGGTCTGTCACAGTCACACGACGAGGATGATCATATTGTGGAATCTAAAAGACTGACAAGCCCTGATGATGATGACGAAGATGATGATGACGAAGATGATGATGATGATGATGACGAAGATGATGATGATGATGATGATAGCAGGCGCGTCATATGACAGAATCACGCACGCGATCAGTTCAAAGCACTAACAGCCTCCGGGAAACACGAGCCTGCAACTGTGCAAACATGACATTTCTGGAGACAATTTGCACAAAACACTTGACTTAGTCAGTCGCCGTCCCCGCTAACAGAGAACGTTCTCAGAGCTGGCGAGGTTCTCTCAAAGTTATGAACAAACGTTCCTACAGTAACGTTCGTTCAAAATGATCTGGTTTTTAATAATGTTCTCAAAACGTTTGCACAGAAACATCATTTACACATCATCCATGGAATGCTGCATATTCATCTTGTTCTATGTTCGTTGATTTGATACATTCAAATAGTGTTTGAAGATGTTGGAGATGGAACGTTAATGAAACATGCATTGTGTCATTCTTCAAACATCTTGCAAAATGTTACTTTTGAATGTTCTCTGAACGTTCGAAACGTCCAGCTCGAGTTCGAACGTCATTGAAACGCTTCGAACGTTCAGAAATAACGTCATAGGGAACGTTAGCTAAACATTCCTCGAATATACCTTTAGCTGTGATGCAGGAGCACCAGGTCAATCGGGACAATGATCTGAAAACACACTCACCCCATTAACCACTCCATGATGCCTGAACGGGATAAATCCAGCTAGAGCTGCCGTGCTCCTCGTCCTGTTCCCCGGTAACGCGAGCTCGCCGTGTGGATCTGCGTTCTGCGGGTTTAATCTGTGTGTTCCGAGCGAAAGCGCGTTAGTGAGACGCGGATGAGCTCCAGCGCGCTGATCAAGGACCGCATTGACTTTGACGTTTGGCGAAGGGTGGCAGAGGAGAGTTTCTGCCGTGAATGGTCGTGTAAAGCCGCGCTAATCTCTCCGCGTCTGTGCCGGTGTAGGGCTCTCTCTCTCCGGGCACCGAGTCGCCGGGGCACCGCGCTTCACCGGAGACGGGCTCGGATCGGGGCACGGGGCTCTTGCTGAGCTTGTAGGGCAACTGGAGTGGCTGTTTTCAAGCTCTGCCATATACAGGAAATCCGGAAGTAAACACAGGTTCGATTGCCGACCCCCTCTCTCCCGGGATGTTGTCTCTTCACTGATGCATGCTGGGATATGTAGTTTTCTCTTGAAGTGGAGGACTACACGCAGACGTAACGTACGCAAGACGCACTTAAGCGGTGTTTTTATGTTTTTTCATATATATATATATATATATTAGCTGTAAAATGGTCTGGAGGACGACACCAAACAAATACAACGGTGCCACTTTACAATAAGGTCCATTGGTTAACATTAGTTATTGAACTAACCATGCGCAATACATTTGTACCGGTATTTGTTAATCTTTGCTAACGATAGTTAATAAAAAAATACAGCTGTACTTTGTTAGTTCATGTTAGTTCACAGTGCATTAACTAATGTTAACAAGATTTTAATAATGTATTAGTAAATGTTGAAATTAACATTAACAAAGATGAATAGATGCTGTATACGTGCAGTTCATTATTAGTTAATGTTAACTAATAGTTAACTAATTAAACTTATTGTAAAGTGTTACCAATACTACTAGACTGCAATAAATGCAGAGAGGTATTCTTTAAAATATCAAATACAATCTGGTTAAACAGGTAGGGTTGAGGAAAGAAGATGCAACCAATTTATTTATTTATTTATTTATTTTATTTTTTCTCCTGACAATATATGACACATAATCTCATCTCAGCACTTTTTTTGATGAATGACTACGCTATTTTATTTTTTATTTTTTATCTGAATATCAATATGTGTGAGATTTAGTCAGTCAAAACCGTTTTGATGTTGATTGATCTAATTTAGTCTCTCTGGAAAATAGATATCTATGACATTTTTTTTTTTTTTTTAATAATCAAACTTTTTTGTGTCTATTTGTTAATGATGGATTTGTGGAGTAAAAGTTATAGTTTAGTAAAATTAGACCCTTGGGGTAAGATGAGCCACATACGGCACCTATAGTGGCATGCTTTTATAGTATTATTGTTTTTAAATGCAATACTTATTGGGGTTATTATTCAGTATTCCATAAATTAGATGTGCATTTCAGACATCTTTGCTTTCATTAAAACCTATAGGTTAGTTGAGAGAAATCATTTAGTGCATTCATAGTGTTGCTATTATGACATCTTCAATTAAAATATGGGCGATTAAATAAGTACATATTCAAATGCCTGTATATGAATCATAGAATAATTTTACCAATCAAATAAATCTCTTTTACTGAGATTCTGCTTGGTCTGTCATCAGTCATTTAATTATTATCAACTTAATTGACTAAATACAGTTTTAAATACAAATGTTTGTTTCATATTTTACATTAATGACACTTTAAAAATGAATAAATATTAATAAGAATTTTATCAATATACAGGGCCTCATGTGTTTGTTTGTTTTTTTCTTCTTCTTTTTTTTCTAATGCCATTAATATAAACATTTGCTTATTTAGATGTTATAGCACAAAATGTCAAATATTAAAGAAGGGTTAAGTTATATCCCAATTTTAAAATGGACTTCCTTTCTGACCAATGCCTGACTTCAGTTCTTTCCTGTTATACATCCTGTTCATTTTCTCACCGTTGTATACACAATCAAGCTATTTACACCATTTAAATGACTGAGTTTGACAAGAGCATATTATTTCAAAATGTGATATTGCCTTTTATAGAAATACCTATTATTAAAATAAATTTTAATTGATTTTAAAAGTTACAGAATTGATCACCTAAGCATCTGAAAAACAAGTTACAGAATTCATAGCCTTTTTCTGTGCTTTCCTGAGTATTTTTACCAATTGCTATACATCGTAAAATAGCTAAAGAAGCTTCTTTGATTTGTTAAAGAAGTTCATGGATTCCGTTTCCTGTTCAACATTTGATCAGATCCACCAGAGGGCGTCGTTTATCCTCAAAAGAAACTCGTGTTCTGCTTTTTCAGTGTTTTCTTCCGTCTTATAGCAAGCAACTTTATTTATATGGCACATTTTCAAACAACAGACGTTGCCCCAAAGTGCTTTACAAAAATGATAACATTAAAATCATACAACAAAGCAAACATAACTTATTCAAAAGCTAAGGATAATAAATACGTTTTTATATAAGACTTAAAAGTGGCAATTGATGGAGCTGACCTCACGTGGAACGGGAGACTATTCCAGAGTCTGGGACCTACCACAGAAAAAGCAGGTTATAGTACAGGTTTGTCCCATTTCTCTCACCATTGGTTGTGAATCCACTCCAAGATAATAGACGACAGAGTTAAAACTTAAAATAAATAAACAGTGGTTACTAAAATGTGGGTTTGAGCTTTTGGAGACACTCGAGAAATCTTGAGCAAATCACCTCAAAGCTATTGAACAGGCATGGACTAAAAGCTACAAAACGTCCATTTTGATGGGAATCGTAATAGAACAGAGGCATTACACACACCTCTCCCTCGTTCCTTCAGGAGCACTGAGAGAGAGGAGACTGCAGTGAAGATGTCCTCCGGTACAGCGTGATGACACTCGCTCCTGGAGCCAGATCACTGTGTTTGAGCCGCAGGGCTGAATATAACACCTACAGGACAGACAAGGTCGTTCCAGGGAACATCTCAGCTCAGATCGATAGAGAAACATCTGAGATCAGCAGCCTGAGGCTGAGAGTTCAGCAGAGCTCATTCAGATGCAGGACCTCACCTCGACTCTGCATCACACACCTGTCCCTTTCTGTCATTCACACACACACACACACACACACACACACACACACACACACACTCACGTTCCTTCAGCTAAGAGAGTTTTGTCCAAAAAGCTGACACTTTATTATTTTTGTTAAATGAAGGTCACATTAAAGTTTGCTAGACCTTCATTTTATTTATTTATTTATTTATAAATTCATTACACATAAATATCAGTTTTACTGTTTTACCCATGTCAGCTTAACTTAACTTCCAATCTTAAAACATGAAAATCCATGATTCAATTGAATTATTACACTTTTAAGAGCATGGTAATATAAACAAGAGAAATAAATAATCATAAACCATTACAATATTTATTCTGTAAATTATATACATACATAGAAGTATTTTCAATATACATATGTCAGGATTTTACTGCCACTTCCAAGCTGTAATTTTGTCCACTTAAGTATAATATTTATACATATAGCCTTTATGTATTAGACAAAATAGTCTGGCCAAAAATATGTTTTCCATCAACATCATCTCCACCACAGAATGATATTAAACACCTTGTCCAAGCTCTTGTTCTATCCAGACTAACATAATCTTTGCAGGAAACTAAATTGTTGGATAAAAGGACATAAATACTAAATTCCACTGTGACACATGCATCTTTGTAGATGTTCTATGTTCTGTGGTCTGTGAAGTGCAACTGATCATCAATCACAACTCCAAGGTTTCTGGCTGTCCTGGATGGAGTTATGGTTGATGAGCCTAGTATAGCTGAATGGAGAAGTTGTGGTGAAGTGTTGGGGCCACAAGCAGTTCTGTCTTCACAAAATTGAGTTGAAGGTGATGGTTCTTCATGCAGCAAGAAAGGCATCCATGCAAACTAAGATGCAGGAAACTGCCATCAGATTATCTGGGTGGAATGAGAGGTAGAGTTGTGTGTCGTCAGCATAACAGTGATGGGGAAAACCATGTTTCTGAATGACAGATCCCAGTGATGAGATGTAGATGGAGAAGAGAAGCGGCCCCAGCACTGAGCCCTGAGGCACTCCAGTAGCTAGATGATAACAGTGATGGGATAAACCATGTTTCTGAATGACAGATCTAGTGATGAGATGTAGATGGAGAAGAGAAGCGGTCCCAGCACTGAGCCCTGAGGCACTCCAGTAGCTAGATGATAACAGTGATGGGATAAACCATGTTTCTGAATGACAGATCCCAGTGATGAGATGTAGATGGAGAAGAGAAGCGGCCCCAGCACTGAGCCCTGAGGCACTCCAGTAGCTAGATGATAACAGTGATGGGATAAACCATGTTTCTGAATGACAGATCTAGTGATGAGATGTAGATGGAGAAGAGAAGCGGTCCCAGCACTGAGCCCTGAGGCACTCCAGTAGCTAGATGATAACAGTGATGGGATAAACCATGTTTCTGAATGACAGATCCCAGTGATGAGATGTAGATGGAGAAGAGAAGCGGTCCCAGCACTGAGCCCTGAGGCACTCCAGTAGCTAGATGATAACAGTGATGGGATAAACCATGTTTCTGAATGACAGATCCCAGTGATGAGATGTAGATGGAGAAGAGAAGCGGCCCCAGCACTGAGCCCTGAGGCACTCCAGTAGCTAGATGATAACAGTGATGGGATAAACCATGTTTCTGAATGACAGATCCCAGTGATGAGATGTAGATGGAGAAGAGAAGCGGCCCCAGCACTGAGCCCTGAGGCACTCCAGTAGCTAGATGTTGTGACTTAGACACTTCACCTCTTTACAACATCCTGAAGGACCTACTGAGAGGGAAGACTCGGATCATTGGAGTGCAGTTCCTGAGATGCCCTTCGTCAGGAGGGTTTACAGGACGATCTGGTGGTTAACAGTGTAAAAAAACAGCAGACAGGTGCAACAAGATGAGAACTGAGGATTTGGAAGCCGTTCTTCCGAGACGTTTTTCGACGTGTCTTTGTGTTCATACCCAAACGATTTTCACTGGTGATGCGCCGAGTGAACGTGCAAATTCACTCCCTGACAGTAGATGGCGCTTATTGAAAAACAGAAATACCCCGGTACACAAGGTTTACGCTTCTGACACTCACTTGTCACACAGAAGAAGAAGAGAGCCAGTATTTACATGCTTGCCAAAACCATTCACACACTTTTTCCCTATTATCAAGATTGTTGTAGTCGCTGTGGTGTTTGTCATAAAGTTCTTTGTGTTCAGACACCAAAGAGACCAGCAGCTCTACATTAATCTTGCCTCGTTGCATCTTCTTCTTCGTCTACTTACTTCCTCTTCGTCGTCTTCTTCTATCAGTGTGTGCTCGGCAAGACCTTTTTGTGCTTGAGCACCACCAAGTACTGTAACTTCAGCAGCTCTAAAATCAAGTCCCGCCCTCCATTTTGTCTTGTAGCCGTTTTACACATATATACGTCACAAGAACAGACTATCACAACTTCCGGTTCATGTCGACTTTAAGCAGTTGTGGCCTAATGGTTAGAGAGTCGGACTGTAACCCAAAAGTCGCAGGTTTAATTCTCAATAGGAAAATTTAGGTAGGTGAACAAAAGCGCCAGTTTTTAACATGGCGCATCAAACCAAAAAAATTAACCTGAGGCATTTAAAAAAAAAAAAAAAAACTCACATTGGCACCCTTTATTTAGTCACGAGTTGTTAAATGTCAACAATAAGCACATGCAATAATCGTCCCGGTGTGCATGAGGCTTCAGTGACCTGTGTTCATATCTGATCCTGTATGCTGACCATTGCGCTTCACTGTGGAAGCTGCAGCACGATTACTTATTCATAAACAGTGGTTGTTGTGCAGGGGGCCATTACAGGACACGAGACTTGAGATAGCATTGCATTACCTACTCATTTATTATGAATGGAACCAAGGACGATCACTCTCTGCTGTAACTGCGAAAATAGATGCACTTGAGAAGCGTTAAAGTGCTGCGGTGAATGATCCGGGACCCAGTCAGAATCTGAAAGCGGAAGCAAAAAAACTATTGACAGGCTACCCTTAGATTTTATTTACTTTCTTAATGTATGATCCTGGTATAATTGTGTGTGATTCATTGCAGTATGCTATTCTAAAAAATAATAATTTAGATTTAGAAACGGGGCCAGTGTTATTTTAGCATTGTTGAAAAGCTATTATAAATTTTGTCAATATTTTCTGTTTTAATTTTTGTCATTTTGTTGTGTGTTTTGCCATTATTATTAGTTTTCTTTTTTTTATGCCAACATGATTTTATTTTTAGTCACTTAAACTAAACGAAAATGAGTTTAAATGTTGCCTTGGAAACTAGCTGAAACAAAATAAGTTTACGTTTTATTTTTAATTAAATATATTATATAATTTAAATTTTTAGTTAATAATAACCCTAATGATAATTCACCTCATATCTTGTAGAGCTTCATGAGCCATTGCAATAGTAAACATCTCCTAAACCACTGTATTCTGACATTTAAAATGATTTTATTGATTTATAATAATGATCTTGGCCTCTATTAATTGGAACACAAGTAGTTCACTGCATGAAGTTTATGTAAGTCTCGAGGAGGGTGAAATGGAGAAAAGCGGGATGGGAAGTGTTGTTTATTTTTAAAGCAGCATTAGTCACTTGCTCTTGATCATGGAAAGAGAAAAATGGCCTTATGACATAATCATCCTTTAATAGTTTCCATATAGAGCGTCTGGACTCCACATCACAGTGTCACGTCTGGATATAATCAAATCTTCTCTTTATCGGTTCTTCACACGCTCTCTCACACACAGGCCTTCAAACACACGTCATCTTACGCTCCGTGTTCCCAGATTAAAGGTGAAAACTGTTGTTGTTTTTTCATTATGTACATAATGTTACACATAAAACGAATGATTGTACGTGGAGCAGGTCGCCTCATGGAGGACGATGTTGAGATCATGGGTCATCCCTCTCTAGGACAGGCTTTTCCTCATGGAATAAATAAATCATGACTTACTAACCATGGCTTAGTGTGTCTACATCAATTACACCGGCAATCCACACTGAACCCACACCACACTAGATGTCAGTATTAAAGTGCAAGATGTCTTTTGTCTTTTGCTGAGGATCTTTCACATGTGAAAAAAACAAAAAACAAAAACAAAAAAACCACAGATTTCAATTCAAAGTCCCTCTGTGGCAGTTTTATGGATGACTATACATTAAAGGGGTGGTATAATGCCCTTTTCACAAGATGTAAAATGAATCTCTGATGTCCCCAGAGTGTGTGTGTGAAGCTTTAGCTCAAAATACCCCACAGATATTTTTATATAGCATGTTAAAATTGTCACTTTTTGAGGGTGAGCAAAAACGCACCGTTTTGTGTCTGTTCCTTTAAATGCAAATGAGCTGCTGCTCCCGGCACAGGGGGCGGAGCTTCAAGAGTTTGCACTCACATCGACATGCACTGAAAATTTCAAAAACTTTTAGCCTTTTATGTTCAAACCGAAGTCAGACAATGATGGAGAGACTCAAGAAGAAGTGACAACATGTAGAAGCGACAGGACATTTCTGAATAGTTAGTTGATGAAGTTATGTAGCTTATATGTAGTTATCTTCAAGTCATTGATTAGCATATTCTGTCATGATAATCTATAAATCGTGTTCAGGGGGCGGGGTTTATGTAAATTATAGGGTTGGTGATGTCACTAACCCGGGAGGAATGTGGTGTAGTCTCTACCAGCCGTTTGTTGTAGTCCTTAAAAAGCGATTTCTTTAAAAGCAAATATCTCCCTTTGCTTTGAACTTTGAGAGTTGTAACTTTGCAGATGTTGTTTATGATCAAACAGCAACATTACACACTAACTAAAGTTAGAGAAGTGAAATCATAATCAACCACCCCTTTAAATTATCCTGTTTGTCATTATGTTTCTCTGCTCAGTTATAGAAATTAAGCTGTTATAGCCTATTAATTCTACTTGAACGGTTAGTTCACCCAAATGTGAAAATTATTTATATGATTTACTGACCCTCAAGCCATCCTAGGCCTATCTTCTTTCAGATGAACATAATCAGAGTTATATTAAAAAATATACACCTAAGATGGCTTGAGAGTAGTTGATATGATGGACCACCTGTCAAAAAATGATTGATTGACAGGTGCCCCGCCCCTTCCGGTGACAGGTACCCGCCCCTTTTGGCATAGGATCAAAGGGGTCAAAGAAGATCAGATGAGATCAAAGAGATCAAAGGGCTTTTGAAGTCTTTTTGACAGCTAGTTTTGACCTATTGACCCTCCTAACCCTTGATCATGTAGTTATTGACAGCTAGTTTTGGGTTTTGAAGTCTTTTGATGCCTTTTGATATTGACAGAAAGTGTTATAACAATATGTCATGGTATCTGACAGAAAGTCTGATTGTTTCAAGCCTATTGAACATGACAGCTAGTCACACACACACACACACACACACACACACACACACACACACACACACACACACACACACACACACACACACACTTTGAGAGACTCATTGCCATTTTTTGTGACTCTCATTTTATTTAAACTTTTGGTGTGAGGTTTTAGTAAGCTATTTTATAAACATTTCATTTATATTGTTTTAAAAGAACTGAATGGCTTTTCAACATTTGTGTGAGATAAACTTCTACAGTTTTTTCCTTATCAGTTTTCACAGTACAGCCCAGATACGCTCAGGAATATGTAGGGAGGAGAATCCTGTGACACCAACTTCAAAAACACACACTAACTGTTATATTATTATAACAGTGTCTTCAAAAGGCATCAAACAATCAGACTTTCTGTCAGATACCATGACGTATTATTATTATTATAACAGCGTCTTCAAACGATTAACACTTTCTGTCAATATCAAATGGTTTCAAACTAACTGTCATAGCCATGACGTAATTATTATAACTGTGTCTTCAAAAACACACAGACTAACTGTCATGTTCAATAGGCTTGAAACAATCAGACTTTCTGTCAGATACCATGACATATTGTTATAACACTTTCTGTCAATATCAAAAGGCATCAAAAGACTTCAAAACCCAAAACTAGCTGTCAATAACTACATGATCAAGGGTTAGGAGGGTTAATAGGTCAAAACTAGCTGTCAAAAAGACTTCAAAAGCCCTTTGATCTATTTGATCTCATCTGATCTTCTTCGACCCCTTTGATCCTATGCCAAAAGGGGCAGGGCACCTGTCAATCAATCATTTTTTGACAGGTGGTCCATCATATCAACTACTCTTGAGGGTAAATCATGGGATAATTTTTGGGTGAACTATCCCTTTAACTGAGATCCTCCGTTTTGTGCAGTTACTGTATATAAAAGCACACGGTAGTTTTATAACTTGTATTAACTTGAAAAGTGGGTAACTTTTTTAAAGGTATAGTTTAATTACTGAAGTTTGATTAAAAGTTGCTAGTTTAACAGTATCTTCCACAACACTGATACATGTATAAAAAAGAATTATATACAGTAGATGAGCATTCATAAAAGCAAATACTCAAAGTTCCTCAGTGTTTACGCAGTCTCTGGATTCCCAGCAAACAAAAATAAGAACTATTTAATTAATTTAATTAATTAATTAAATGTTACTTTTAAATGTTCTCAGAACATTCTGAAACTAGTAACATAAAAAAAAAAAATAAAAAAAACATTAGACAAACGTCCAACTAAAATGTCTAAGAAAAAAAAAGGTTCCATGAATTACACCAGAGCCAGAGGAAGATACTGAGTTATATTTCACATACACACACCATTATGTCCTTCTCCTAATTACACTCGAACAAGGAATCTGGCATGCAAAAGACAATTAGGACTCATAGATTAAAAACCACTCAATCAGTCAAGTAGGCTACAGTTGTAAATTTAAGCGCCTTTGGTGTGTGTGTGTGTGTGTGAGTGAGTGAGTGAGTGAGTGTGTGTTTTGCTTCAGTAAGGTGCAGATCATTATCAAGTGAATGGTTACCTTCATTAGTGCCAAGCTGTCTGAAATGCATTTGCTGTAATGTGAAAGTCTTTTTCATCGATTGCACATTCACGCACACACACACACACACACACACACACACACACACACACACACACACACACACACACACACACTTACATGGTTTCCTACAGAAACGCGGCCAAAAATAGATCCTGACCGTATAGAAAACAGAACACAAATCTTACAGTGTCAAGCGCATTAATGGAAAGTCTATAACAAAGCATCACAAATCTGTCTCCTCCAAACAACACCTTCCACAACAGACTCTAACACTTAGTAACGAACATCACTTATACACAATTAGATTTAGATGTTGATCGCAACTTTAATATTTGGAAATTAACCTCAGCGCTGTAATCCGTTGTAGGTTATTGTTGTCTCGTTCTATTATCATATTCAGCATTAGTGTAATGAAAGGGTGATGACTGATTTAAAATACTTTGTATGCATCATATTTACATGTATGCATGTGGAAAGAGGCAATTGTGTTATGCTTTTTTGATCTATCTATCTATCTATCTATCTATCTATCTATCTATCTATCTATCTATCTATCTATCTATCTATCTATCTATCTATCTATCGTGTGTGTGTGTGTGTGTGTGAGAGAGAGAGAGAGAGAGAGAGAGAGAGAAAGAAAGGGAGAGAGAGAGAGAGAGAGAGAGAGAGAGAGAGAGAGAGATTGTGCATGTGTGTATGTGTGTGTGTGTGTGTGTGTTGTAGTTCTTCAATTTATAGCAATTATAAACATACGTGTTTATGATGTACAATATTTGCATCAGAGACTCAGACAAAGGCGAAACGTTTTCAAATAATATATTATTGCTCATTGCCAGAATGAAACCAATACAATAAATTAAAGCAACATTGCATGAAACTTTAAATAGACCGTTAAAATGAAATATTCTTTTACACATATATGCAAATTGTCTAGATTTACAGTTTAGTACATAGTGCTGCCGGAAGCAGCTTGTCAGTCTGTAGGTAGCCAGCCGTTCTGAGCATGCTCAGTGCACAGTAGTAGATCTGGGAGAATCCCAGTTTAACATACACTTCATATTTTCACTCTTTTATTACATCGTGGATAAAATGTATAATACTGAATAGTGACATCATTGAATGCTTCTGCCCCTCTTTACTCAGTTTATAGCTAAATAGAACATTGGGCAATGACAAAAAATAAATGTCGCACAGCAATTACATCTTCTCAATGTTGGGCATACAAACAGTTCCCCCAGAAGGTAAGAAGTCACCGTTAAGTGCGGCTGCCCTAATTTGCATCAAAACCAGCATAAACACACACACACACACACACACTCATTTCATTCTTTCAGGTTTAGTGTCTCTGTATGGTCATGCTAGAAGTATATCCTCCTTCATTTTGAGTGTACTTTAGGATGACATGCCAGAAAAGGTCTTTGGTGTGAGTGCATATCATGTATATGTCTATAAGCTCCTTTAAAAAAACACTGGTATTCTTTGCTTTTTGCAAAACCAATGTGTATCCTGTCATTCCTAATACATTTCCTCAACTCCCCTCTTTCAACCCTAGCCTGAAAAGGCGGCAGACGTCAGTCCCTCATAGATGCAAAGCTCTTCAACAACAGAACTCATAAATAATCTGGAGTTATTGCCTTCGTGTTAGATCGTCATCTTTGTCATGATACCTCGATGACCTCCATGCTCCCGGAGAAACTGGACTGCTTTCCCAGCTTCCCAAATTCCTCGCTGCTTTGTGTCGTGTTAATACCCTCTTCAAACTCCATCTGGCAGCTGCGCCGCTTGTACTTCGTGTCCACTTGCGATACACCGCAGACGACCGCTTTCCCTTCCTCGAGCCAGCTGTTCTGAAAATCCTGCGCTTCGTCCCTTCGGCGTACGCCGGGCTTTGAGGTGCCAGATTGGCCACTGCAACTGTAAGCCGTGAAAGCAGGACCACTGCCAAAGTGCATTGGGTTCCCAGTAGATGGTGCCAAATTAGTGCCTAAGAACCAAGGGCAGTCACCCGTGGGTGTGATCGGGGTGCTGGCTTGATTCGAGCCTCTATGCGTGGTCCAATTAGCGGATGAACCCAACGGCAAGCTGAGGAAAGTAGGCGCCTTCAAGTTGGTCTCGCGGATGGGATCCTGCGACCTTGGCCCGCAGTTTCCCTTCTTCAGATTGAGGGAAAGAGTGGTGGTGGATAACCTCTCAAAGCCACCATTTTCCCACCTGTCTATTTGTTGGATCGTTCTTGTCTTGTTAGTACACTGTGAGTCCGTAGGGTTTACCTTCGAAGGGTGTTGACATACTCCGTTGCTAGTCTTTAGGCTGTCGAGTCTGCAGAGTTTGGGGATGTTTTCAGAGTCTGATGGAGAAGATTGCTGGTTTTGTCTCTCTGAGTAGACAGACTTGATGTCAAGGGAGAAGGAGCACTTGAGCCGTTTGTTTTGAAGGATTCGTTCGGTGGACAGGTGAAGGGAGCTTAGGTCTTTCTGCAGAGAGGTTGGCGACGGAGGCTTTATGCTGATCTCTGTAGTTTGAGGGTTCCTCTGGTCACAGTGATCGCTCTCCATCTGTCGGACATCTGCCAACTCTTCAGTCGGCTTTCCCGATAACCTTATGGGGTCACAAGGCAGACTCTTCTTCATCTGCAGGCCTCTCTCGAACTCCAGCAGCTGACCCAAGAAGTTGAAATTTGGAGATATTGATGGCCGACGGTCCTTCACAAACCTACAGGAATGGCAGATGTGAAAAATTCAATTTAATGCCAAAATAACACTTGATAACACTTTACACAAGGTTCATTAGTTAACATGAACTAAAAATGAACAATACTTCTACAGCATTTATTAATCTAATTAATGTTAATTTCAACATTCACTAATACATTATTAAAATCAAAGGTTGTATTTGTTAACATTAGTTAATGCACTGTGAACTAACATGAACAAACAATAAATAGCTGTATGTTTATTAACTAACATTAACAAAGATTAACTAATACAGTAACAAATGTATTGCTCATTGTTAGTTCATGTTAGTTAATACATTAAATAATGTTAACTAATGAACCTTATTGTTAAGTGTTACCGATGCATTAATTACATTTCTGATTGTCTTGGTCTAGCTAGTGGACTGACATAGACTGGTAAACAGCATGACTGACCAATGAAGGCTTGCTGATTAAACTAGTTAAGAATATCAGTATCTCCTAATGAGGACCTGGATCCAAAACACAATTTCATTTGATGCAAACATCATGTTGGTCCCCGTCATGGGCTTACTAAACCAGCATTTTTTGGTCGGTGAACAATAAGACTATGCTGTTCCACCAGCTTGACCAGGAACAACCGTAGGCCTCTACGCTGGTCTTTTCGGCAGTCCATAGAGTATCTGAACATCCAAAGAGCTTTACCTGTAGGCATCATCTGAAGACAGGCCCATAGTTTTCATGATATAGGCAATGGCAATGGTTGCAGAGCGGGATATGCCAGCCAAGCAATGGACGATGACTCTGCAGTTTGACACCTTGGCTTTGTCTGTGGATAGAGAGAAACAGCAAACTGGTCAAAAGCAGTTCCACTGTTAAATTGCACACAAAGCATGAGGTAATCTCATTCGCCCACCTCAAATGCTGACATCACTCATACCTCCCTCAAATGCTGATGCACAGATGGCTTGTGTTAACCAAACCTCAAACCTGAGAGGATCTAACTTCTAACTTGCCTTCTAGAATACTCCATTGTCCATTCAGCAAACTTAAACTGCAGTCCATCGACTGGCCACTAGAGACCGGCTCCAAAAGAGAGTCAGTCCCATAGACCCCCATGTTAAAATGCCCAACTTTACAGCAGAAAAACATGTTTACAGCCTGGTGAAAAAAGTGGTTTTGGTCTATATAGCTAATTTTGCCCTTCATGACAACTGTGAGGGAGGTGAATTCTTTTATAACTCATCCATTTAAATTATATTAAGCCTTAAAGTTCTGCATAATTAAGGGCGTGGCCACTTGAGTGACAGGTGAATTGCCGCTGATGTCTCTACTAGCCGTTTGTCTGCTGTCTGTTAGCGTCACGTCACCTCAGCTAATCCGCCTCGCTGCCCAGTTTCGTTTATCCACGAGTGACGCACGGCCAAGATGGCGACGGCCGGCTCCGCCCACTTTGAGCTTCAGAAATGCTCTTAAGAAACACTACGGGTGACGTCACGGACACTACGTCCATATTTTTTTACAGTCTATGGTTCTTACCAATGAACTCATTGGTTTTGTCCAACCAAGGAAGCAGCTTCTCTCATTCGCCCACCTCAAATGCTGACATCACTCATACCTCCCTCAAACGCTGATGCACAGATGGCTTGTGTTAACCAAACCTCAAACCTAAGAGGATCTAACTTCTAATTTGCCTTCTAGAATACTCCATTGCCCATTCAGCAAACCATATAGTCTGGCATTCTTACCAATGAACCCGTTGGTTTTGTCCAGCCAAGGAAGCAGCTTCTCACAGTAGCTGTCGTTGACGGGAATGCGCATGAAGTGGTTGTCGCTGATGAAGTCGGGTTTGGGACATGTGTTGCTGGCATTCAAGACATATGTGATACCATTCTGAGTCATCAGTTCCTGTTAAAAGATGGAAGTTTTGCATAAGTTCATGCCGACAGACTAATTCCAAAGAAATTCCACAGACAGTTTCCAACATCTTCCGTGAGCAGATTCCAGCTGTATCAGACTCTGTTTGTCATGCATGCTGAAGCTTTTGTAAATGAGAGATATCTAGACAGATAATAAGTCAAGAAAAAATGTTTTGGTGGTGAGTTTCGTGTCAACTTGACAGGGCTAACATTTAAGTCAGCCAAATATCAATGAAAGTATTTTCTGGAATGCGTTCACTTGCCTGTTATCTAGCTAAGTGATGAGATACGATACACTTCAATCATTCCAAGGTATGCACAAACACCCTCCAGGTAAAAGAAAACTATTCCTGGTTATCTGATGATGCCTCATGAATTTGCTATGTCTGCGCAACACAAACTGAAAGCATTTCCTGACTGAAAAATCTGACATCTTTGTCTCTTCTGACCATCTTAATCAATCTCTCCATATTTTTTTGCTCTTTTGTAAAGTCATGAAAACACATAATCCATTTTTCCTTTTGCTATTGGGGCAAATGGGAAGGAAAATTTGTATTTGTTGTGTTTTCTGTTGACCACTATAGAATCAAACACAACTATGCACTCTAAAAAAAATGCAGGGTTGTTTTAACCCAAATTTGGGTCAAATATGGATGAACCCAACCAAAATGTAATTTAAAAATTTAACCCAATGGCTGGGTTTGTCCATATTTGACCCAAATTTGTGTTGAAACAACCCAACATTTTTTAGAGTGTGATGACTTCCCCTTCTGAAAACCCCAGAATTGATCATTTATTTTGAGGTCTACCAACCTTATTGAGGACGTCTCTCTGAGAGCCCAGGTACAGGTGTGGCAGGATTCGGGTGGGACCGATGTTGGCCACAGGTAAACAGGGCTGGGACAGGCTGAGAGGTACAATAGTGGCTGGTTTACTCTCACACAGGTCAGGGAAACAAGAAGAGAAAGCTGCAAAGCCACCTGAAAGGGAACAGAGAAGAAGAGAACTGTTTTAAGACAAATGATATCATCTTATTTGACTCAGTATGCAAACACATTTAAGGCAAACCAATATAGCAACAACCGTATTACTCCCCTCGTGTGCATGTATTGAGTCTTATTCGTAAGGAGAACTTCTCACAGAAAAAATTCTGCCTAATTCACGATATGTGTGTGGATTTTTTCCTAAATGAATGAATTTGGAATATTCTAAAGGGGTTGCATAAAACACGCCCAAACCATGTCCATGTCCAATGTACATGTCCAAGGGCTTTCCACACAATAATGAAATATATTTAAGATGGAATATAAATGTATAAAATTAGTATGTGATTTTTTGCGTACATGTGATTTCAGTTGCTCCTACAAATTAAGAATAAAATTTAGAACAAAAGTTCATGATGATTCATGATTTGTTTGTGAAAATGTTTTAGTGAATCAGACCCATTGTTCTTACACACACACACACACACACACACACACACACACACACACACACACACACACACACACACACACACACACACAGTTTGCTGTAAACTCAATCACCTACAGTAAGAATGGAATAATAGTACAATGAAGGGGTTTTCCAAACATCCTAACCGACTGGATTGCACATGAACCCCGAACACAAACTCCACAGGGGCCAACAAGCCTTTCCGGCGCAGCAGAAATATCCTGTCATTTCAATTCCGCTTAAGCCACACAAGCATATCCAGAACACTTGGCGTACAGTAGATGACCCTCCACCAGGATGAAGAATACCAAGGCATATTTTTACACTCCCTGAACCAATGTTTACTCTTTCACTCAAGCAAACTATTTTGTACCCAACAAATACGGGTCTACACTGCTGCTGCTGGGCTGCGAGAGCGGAGAAATCCCTCTTTGAAAAGGAAATGAGAAAAGCAATGGAGTGGTGAAAGCCGAGACATGCCACTTTACAAGGCAGATTGTGTGTCAGTGTCTGATTCTCTGCTCTCCTGCTTCCTGACTGATCTCATCTTCCTCACAGTGGGAACGAGGCAGGCCACAGAAACACTGACACCCAACCAGAACTCAGAGGAAGCACACACACACACACACACGCACACACACACACGCACGCACGCACACACACACTTTTATTGTGAAAAATTCCAGTTTCTAAGCCTTAGAGAATGCTTTAATGCCAAGGACCCCTGAAAGTGATATTACAGACTTGTTACAATTAATAAACAAATATAATCTAGAAAATAATTCTGGATGCACATTATTTTACAGTATTTGTACTTGCATGTACTTACAGTGTACTCACCTAAGAAAATACTGGGTTATATAAGGTAACTACATGGGTCAAGGTTAGGTTTAGATGTAGGTTCAGGGTTAGTGCCTATAGTCATTGTAATTAATTACTGTAATACACTTTAAAAAATGCTAGGTTGTTTTAACCCAATTTTGGGTCAAATATGGACAAACCCACCTGTTGGGTTAAATGTTTAAATTGCATTTTTAATCCGACGTTTGGGTTTGTCCATATTCGACCCACAATTGTATTTAAAAAGCATTTTTTAGAGTGTAGGCACATCTGTATGGGTAACAGGGCTGTAAAATAAAGTGCTACCATAATTAGTTTGTATTATTTTCAAATTTTGAATATCCCTTGTAAATATATCATAATGAATATCATTCCAAAGCAACTTGATGGACAGGTTCACTCTATAAAAAAACATGTACGTAACACACATGCAAGCCGATGTAATGACCTCAATATTTCTCAAATGAAGCCTCTTTTATTTGCTTTAGCCACAGATGACCTCAAATTCACAATGTGACAGTGTAATTCTTCAAATGAACATAAATGAAGTAAAAAGACTTTTATTTCCACAGAAACTGTGGCTTGTTGAGCTGTAAATGCCAGTTTGGAGCCAGCGCTCGCTCGTCTAATCTTGGACGCTTTACCTCCGGCTCCGAGAAGAGCCTGCAGACGCCATGACGTCACTGAGTTCGCCCGGATCGTTTGTCTGAGACACACAGGCACACGCAAGTCAAGATGAGGGAATGACTGAGTTATGAAATAGCCTAGAGAAACTAAATAGCAACAAATGTTTGAATATGAAGGATAAAAAGCAGATGAGCTCATGAAGTAAGAGTCTCTAAGTATATGTGTGTGAAGGTTGACACAAAGGCATACCTCTCATTTATTTATTCATCCATCAGTCCGTTCATTTACCCTGCCATCCATCCAATTCACACATTCACTAGCCCAGTTCACTCTCTCATTCACAAAAGATAAAGAGTTCTGGACTTTTCAGCGTGATGTTCGCATGACATCATTCAGCCATTAGATCTGCTGTGTGAGTCAAACCAAACAGACCCGTCTGAAAAACCCTTTCACATGAGTCACACATGACATCAGGACCCGGCTTGTCACGGAAGAAAAGTGCCAGTGATACTCAAATTACACCGGTGTAACCTCAAGCCATTGACTTCATGCTAAGAGTTTAACAAGCTACCAGGAAGTTTCTGTGTAAATACTCACTCGGGGTGAAGATTATATATAAAAGAGCAAACTGAATATTCAAATCAGCAAAGTGCTTTGTTTAAAAGAGCGCCTGTTCCTTTAAGGGCCAGATCAAGGCCTGCCTGTTTCCAGCTATTAAAAGCAACCGCCAAGCAGGATGACATCATCGCTCAACACGCGGGTGGCCAACAGGCCGTCTCTTCATACACACACACACACACCCACACACTCGCCATAGACGTAATGGATTTTATACTGTCCAAACTGCATATTCTGTCCTCTTACACTAACCACTAACCCTACCCCTAAACCTACCCATCACACACACACACACACACACACTCACTCACTAACCCTACCCCTAAACCTACCCATCACACACACACACACACACACACACACACACACACACTCACTCACTAACCCGACCTCTAAACCTACCCATCACACTTTCATTTCTGCATTTTTACATTTTCAAAAAAACTCATTCTGATTCATTTATAAGCTTGTTTCCTCAATGTAGGTCCACAGTGACACGAGTCCCCATGAGTGTGTGTGTGCATTCAGGGTTAAGTCCCCACCGGGATAGAAAAACATGTGCACACACACACACACATGCACTCCAGAAGTTTTGACTAGCTCGCTGTGCTCTGGCACCAGGCGAGGTGAACATGCTCTGACACGAGGGTTAACATCCAGCACTGATTAGCTTGCTTCATGACACCACAGCCCACAGGTCTCCAGTCTCGCCGCTCATGCACACACCAGCATACGAGCGGACAGAGAATCAGACATGAACTGAGTTAGTGCGGACCTGGTTGGCTGACATTCCTAATGCATGATGTCAGCGAGTCCTGAGGCTGTCGGACAGATGGGAGGAGCAAACCCATCATGACACGAGGCTCGCTGACATCAAATTCACTTCAGCATTGATTTTACTGCAGTGTGAACAAATTATACATTTTGTTTTGCATAAACTTAGTGGCGACTTCCACAAAAATATGTTTTGGTTTGCCTGAACATCTGGTTAGAAATAGCCAAGTCAAGTCACATTAATGTAGCACTAATATTATAATCCAGATTCACAGTAATAAACAGGAACATATCAGTGTCAGTGTTGCAGAAATCATCAATTATGAAAGAAATTCAGTGGTAAAGCGGCGGACAATGGTGTCGTTATTCAGCTCAAGTCAGCTCAGTGACCACAAATATTACAGCTTCTGAATTTAGATTTAGGGAAAAGCAGCACAGATCCCCCCTCTGGAGATCTCAGTGATATCAGTCTCCCGAAATATCCTCATGGAAAACTCAAAGCGTGAGTAAAACACGCCAGACCCTTCACTGGCAGAGAGGGTGATTGATTGGTTTTGTGCAGACTGTATTATTTTTTAATAAACACTCAAAAGGTATTCAAACCAAGCTGTTTGAAATTAAATCACATGTGCATTATCTGCCAGAATATATATGTGTGTGTGTGTGTGTGTGTGTGTGTGTGAGTGTGTGTGTGTGTGTGTGTGAGTGTGTGAGGGCTAAATAGAGATCTGTAGTATTTAGGGCCTTGCTTAGCAGGAGCTTACAGAAAGCATGCTAAATGTGTTCGTGGGGACATGATACTGCAGCAAGTTCAGGCACATTGAGATTTATGGAATGACACAATGTCATATTTCAAATCTCGCAGTCATCAGGTTTCCATATTTCTGCTGTTGATGTCAGCGCATGATAGATTGAAGGCAATTACAATCCGCTGAAATAGTTCAAATCTTCACCTGCATGTGTTGGCAAACTCCAAATAAGAAACGTGAGAGATGGAGAGTTGCAACAAAGCAGAGTTCATCAAATAACACACATGCAAGACCCACTTTTTTGTTTTTTTAAATACAAACAAATATTAATATTAATAAAATATTGGTGAGAGACCTAAAAATAGACAAAGTTTTTTCCTCCTCTTATATGTAAACAAAATAGTTACATGTAAAGTCAAACAAATACTCAAATCATGAGTTATGGTTTTCTTTATATTTAAATATTTGATGTAATATTCTAGACATTTATCTTGTATTTATAATTATTTTATTTAAATTTTTAATATATATATATAATTATTTTTGTCATATATAATGTATTTATAATTATTTAATTTTAAGAATAAATAATTAATATTGATAATATAATATTATTTATTTATTAAAATAAGTATTGTTATATTACATTTTTACTTTATAATTTATTTATACATTTATTTATTTAACTGTAAGTGAATGCAAACAGGAGGTAATTTCCTAAAGAATATTCCTTGGGAAATTACCTCCTGTAATGCACTCAATGAATGGTCATGTATTTAAATTAAGTCAAAGATCGAAACTCATGACGGCTTGTCATCGATGTCCAAACATAAGGAGGAGGATGAGGTCACTGAGATGCAATAAGATGAAGCGAACGGGAGACACACTTGCATACACACACACACACACGCACACACACTGAAAACCACATGATGCATTCTCATACACTCCCATAACTACACTAACAGAGTGGAAAAGTACAAATTCAAGGCAGATGAATCACAAATAACGCAAAAGGTGCATGCAAAATCTTACTGTATATCTAAATCCCAAGCACACACACTCTCCAAGCAAGCACACACACTCTCCAAGCACACACACTCTCCAGCTCACCTCTCAGATCTCGCCCTTCTTTAATGCGCCTGACGCGCATCTTCAGCCTCATCTCGCTCTCGTGCATGTCTGTCAGTGGAGGATCAGCAGGGCATCCAGGACACACGGAAACCTGCAGGAAATCTGCACAATCCAGCCGAGCTCAGATGAGCGCTGATACACTGACACACTGATATCAGAGACGCCTTTGTGTTTCAGCGGCCGCGCGCTCTTTCCTCTCGTGCGCCTTTTCACTTCTGACTTTCAGAGCGAGCGCGCGCGCCTGCCTCTCTAATGTTGCGCCTCCTCCCTCCCTCTCTCTCTCTCTCTCTCTCTCTCTCTCTCTCTCTCTCTCTCTCCAGTGTTCAGTAATAGCTCATGTGTAAGGCATGCAACCACATTCCTGACTCATCAGACAACTATGCGGCCACCGATGGGGCCAGAGCGCAGAGGGAAGAGAGAGAGTGTGTGTGTGTGTGTGTGTGTGTGTGTGTATGTGTATGTGTATGTGTGTATGCGTGTGTTTGTGTGTATGTGTGTGTGTGTGTGTGTTTGTGTGTGTGTGTGTGTTTGTGTTTGTGTGTATGCGTGTGTTTGTGTGTATGCGTGTGTTTGTGTGTATGCGTGTGTGTGTGTGTGTTTGTCTGTGTGTATGTGTGTTTGTGTATGTGTGTGTATGTGTGTGTGTGTGTGTGTTTGTGTGTATGCGTGTGTGTGTTTTGTGTGTTTGTGTGTTTTTTTGTGTGTGTGTGTGTTGCAATCAACAGGAGCTGTAGTTCTTTCGACCGATCTCTCTGCTTACTGTAGGCATCATCATTGCTTATGTAATGGACACATTATCACGCGCATGATCTGTGTGTCCCTTCACTGGGAAGTCCATGTTGACTCACTGCACTTCACACTCGGCTCAACAAAAGAACAGTTTGTCCTTGAATCAATCAGTGTTAATCACGGCCGACATCATGCATCAATCATTAGCCGTTAATCATCCATATAGGCTATGCTGAAATCATACAGGGATAGATTGAATCCATTATTTGTCCATTTCTCTTAGATGTAGGGTGGTGCTAAAACCGTTAATCTGCAGCACAAAGGTGCAAAAAAGGTCAATTTCCAATTATTAATGAATCATTCAAACTGACATCATGATTTGATAACTCTAATACATTATGTGCTAAAGTGCTAAAACCTAAAGCACAACGATGCAATCACATTGGTGAAATGCATGCGAAGTTCAGCGTACAAGAAAAGGTCACTTGTCAATCATTGGCTGTTTATCATCCGCATACTGAAATCTTGATGGGATAGATTTAATATAGGCTTATGTGACCTTTTCTCCCTGACAGATGTAAACATACACTGGCCTGGTTTCACGGACAGGGTTTACATTAAGCCATATCAGGCCTTAGTTCAGTTATTTAAGTAGCTTTAATAAACATGCCTGTGTGAAACAGATCTTGAGACAAAACAATGACACTGACATATTTTAAGATACACCAGTGCAAGTTTCTTTCAGCTCAAACATGCATTTCAGTCTGGGAGCTTACGCCTGTGAAAAAACTAAAACCTTCGTTTGCAGTCGTTGGCTGTTAATCATGCAGACTGATCATCATGATGGGATATAGATCTATGCATACGTAAAGATATATACAAAGTGCTAAAACATGTTAAACTGCAGCATGACGGTGCAATCAAACTGGTGAAATTCCAGTTTCACTGACGAAAATAGATAAAAATGTAATCATTAGACATTAATCATTCATACTGGGAAAGAATGAATATGCCAGTTTCTCTGTATGTGCTGTGCTCAGAAACTGTGTGTGAAGTGCTAAAACATTCGTTAAACTACAGCATAACGGTGCGGTTACATTTACGGTATTTTAGCGAAGTTTCGCTAAAACATCCATTGCCAATCGTTGGCCATTAATCATCCATATATGATACTGATGACAGGATAGATTGAATCCATTATGTTCATTTCTCTTACCAGATTTTGTTAGACCAGATAGAATAATAGAAAATAATAGAATATAATAGAATAATAGAATAGAATAGATTAGAATAGAATAGAATAATAGAAAATAATAGAATATAATAGAATAATAGAATAGAATAGAATAGAATAGAATAGATTAGAATAGAATAGAATAATAGAAAATAATAGAATACATTAGAATAGAATAGAATAGAATAACAGAAAAGAATATAATATAATAGCATAATATAATATAATATAATAGAATAATAGAATAGAATAGAATAGAATAATAGAATAGAATAGAATAGAATAGAATAGATTAGAATAGAATAGAATAGAATAGATTAGATTAGATTAGATTAGATTAGATTAGATTAGATTAGAATAGAATAGAATAGAATAGAATAATATAATATAATATAATATAATATAATAATATAATATAATATATTACATTAGAATAGAATAGAATAACAGAAAATAATAGAATATAATAGCATAATAGAATAGAATAGAATAATAGAATAGAATATAATAGAATAGATTAGAATAGAATAGAATAATAGAAAATAATAGAATATAATAGAATAATAGAATAGAATAGAATATATTACATTAGAATAGAATAGAATAGAATATATTACATTAGAATAGAATAGAATAGAATCAAATAGAATAGAATAGAATAGAATAGAATAGAATAGAATAGAATAGAATAGAATAGAATAGAATAGAATAATACAGATAAGTGTTGTTTGTTTGTTATAAAACAAGGTGTGTGTTCAGCTGGGCTTTTCTCCGTCCACATCTCTCTGTTGGCTGCAATGGTGCAGTGACATTTCTCAAGGTTGCACAGGTTGCCAGATCAGTGAAACTCGAGACGGCAAATTAGGACCCGACGGGTTCATGTACCAGTTTTAATTGAGGGGCTTTTCGCTGACCGGCCTGCACGTTTCTGTTTGTCCAAAGTTGTGTGTATGACTGCAGTGCTGTAAATAGTGCTGTGAGTAAGGTAGCTATTTCTGTACGCTGTTTCAGTGTTGAGGGAGAATACTACATCTTTAATGCAGGAACAATGACACTGACTGCTGGATGACTGCAGGGATATTAACGTAGCCCCTATACACACACACACACACACACACACACACACACACACACACACACACGCTTTTGCATGTAATTATAAACTGATCCACACTTCTAAAAATGAGAAATATGATAATTGCCTGAATATGCACGGAGCAGACTTGAGGGAACACAGGTGCTAATTCACACACACACACACACACACACACACACACACACACACACACACACACACACACACACACACACACACACACACACACACACACACACACACACACACACACACACACACACACACACACACACACAGGCTGCCCAGCAACAGAGGACAATAATAAAAAATTGTCACGTGAATAGTTTTTTTCCCTTCCAAAACTGAATGTAGGACTCATAACCAGCACTAGATGGCAGTAGACCAACATCACACATACACACACACACACACACACACACACAGTCTTCCTAGCAACTGCTGGAGTCCTGGAGAATATGGATCTGTGTTTGGAATGGAAAACTAGCTTGCTATATTCCTCACAGGACATGATGAACACATTTTTAGTAGAATGAGTGTATACGCAGAAATACACACTTCAAACAAAGACATCTGATATACAGCAGAGAGATATTAAAGATGCAGATGCGTTTATGAAGCATGTGAACTGTGTGCTGCCATCTTTGCTTGGGCAGTTTTTGTGAGCTAATCACATGAGCTATAAATAACAACATAATTAACATTAATTATTAAAAAAGCATAAATGTAATATCAAATCCAAAAATGAATATCCATTTCCATGCAATACATTATAATGTTGTGATGCCTAAATTCACTATATTTGTATTGTAGCCTATTTGTATTCAATTGTATTTTATAAGTAGAATGTACATTTCCTGAAGAAAATGTGAGTGGTGCTTGCAGTGGAAAAATTGGGCACGGTTGCTAGAGAGTTTCTAGCGGGTTGCTAAGGTGTTCTGGGTGGTTGCTAGGGTATTCTGGGTGGTTGCTATGGTGTTGCTATGCGGTTGCTAGGGTGTCAAAATATAATAAAAATAAAAATATGCTGTATCAAATATCAGAATCATTGTTGAATGCAATGCATTACATTACATGATGCACTCTGTCATGTCCAGCACAAGACAAATACAGTAAATTGGTCACATAAAATCTAGATGTGTAGTTTCAGTACAGAAGAACTAGTCGTATGCTTTTCCAAAAGAGAGCTGAGATCAAACATGTGCAGATCTATTAGTTCATTGCACTGCAAATATACCGTTTAACTTAAAGCAGGAGTCTTCAGGTGGGATGATCCGGTTCATTCCTCTGATTCCGGAGATGTGGGAAGAAAAGAGTGGAAGGGGAATAAATCACACATTCTTCCTCAGTGAGATAACCTCGGCACATCTTCACAAGCCTTGCTTCATACGCCACCCACCAGCTCAGATGAGGGCCTTTATTTCAGTCTTCTCCAATATTACACGGATGTAGAACAGAACGTCATAATTCCCGATGCAGAGCATGCGATTTTCATAAGTCAGAAAATGGTGTGTTCGTACAAGTGTGTGTGTGTGTGTGTGTGGCACATCTCTCACTCCTCATAAGGCCATGACACTCAGGAGTGTTTTTGCATGATATCAGCACACGGTAATGTTTCTCGCATCAGTTTCTACACGTTCATCTACATGACCAGAGCAGGTAAAACACCGCGTGTGTTGACAGAACTGGTTGTTAAGACTTGCTGCAAACAAGCAATCAACATGTAATTCCAGCCGTGACGTGTCTCCCGTGTGTGTGTGTCCTGGCATGCCTCGAGTGTGATGTAGGATCCCAGAGAAGAGGATCATCACACACTCTCTTGACCCACTAAAACCCCCGACAGCTGCAGGGTCACTGACTCCACAAGACATTTAGAGAGACTGACCTGTTAGGTCACTGGGAGCACTGGGAATTTTTATGCTGGGCTCAGTCAGTGCTTGCTGAAGGATGTGCTCATGTTTTGTTGTCGGACACTTAAACAGGCCCAGGTATATTTCAAGAGGAATCAAAGAACGAACTGGTGTGATGTCAACAAAACCAGGACAAAACTAAGCTCACCAAAGCCATCTTTGCAGGAGAGTTCGCTCTGGGTTGTTTCCCGTATGCCTGATTTTTTGCTATAAATTACAGACATGCATCTGAGGACTATTTCTCAGTTTTCTCAGTTATTTTGCTTTATTTCCAGATTCACTCATAGGCTCGTTCTTACACTAGAGCTCGTTCACACATGCGCACTCTTCAAAAACGACACTTTAAAATCTCTTGACAAACTAAAAGACGTAAATGACATTTGTATGTATTCTTAATAAAAGACACAGATTGTACTGAATGTCAGCTTGCTTATTTTGCTCAAGATCAGGATTTATTGAGTCCACATGTCATGCAAACTAGAAACTGCTTCTAAAAACACAACTGTGCGATGCTGTTTGCGAATGTTCGTTGGAACAATGGTTTATGAAACACAGCTGAACTGCTGACAACAGAACTTGCGAAACACCCCCCCGGCCGGTAAACACCTTCGAAGTCCCATTGGTCTGTGGTGATGATGTAACGTGTGGGTGTGGCTCTGAGGCTCCGCCTTCTTTAAGGTGGAAGTTCATTTCTTCTGTTCAGTCGAGGTCAGATGCGAATAAAAACATGAACACACTTCATAGTAGCAGCTAAAGCTGTAGTTCTAATTAAAATAGACACTGCTGCTGTTTTTCATGCTTGATCCTGTAAAGCTGTTTGCTTTTAAGTGCTGTATAAATGAACACGACGGGACTTCACTGCAGTGCTGAATTGCAGAGCTGGTGAAAACAAATCATCGCTACGATCAGATGCTTTCTGAACTGCTGCTTACTCACTGCTGTCATTATTGTTTTGTTAGTTTAAGGCCAGTTTGGCCTGTAATAGAACAAATAAACAACAAATAAATTTGCTTAAAGAAAAACAAATATTTGGCAGCCAGTATCTGAATCGGCCCATTTGCTTGTAAAAAAAATCAGCCATACAATATCATGATCGGTGCATCTCTAGTAGCTCACTATAAACATGCCAACTAACTTTAACTAACTTGCTCATTCATATTCTCTCAAAACTGTTGCTCCACCATGACGGTATTTGACCTGAAGACACTACAGAAGAAGAGAGTTTGTGTGTGAGTAATGTGCACTACAGCACCCCTTGTGGCGACACTGCAGACTTGCGTTGTGTTATCAATTAAAGGGACAATCACACTACTTTTTGCATTCCATTGACTTCCATTTATACAGTATGCATGTGAAAGCAGGAGACAGCAGTGCAAGCTCATGCAAATATTACTGCGATTCAAAGTTCAAGTTTGTTGACCACTAACCTGCAAAATTCAACTTTATTGAAGACAAGATTTATATTTATTTTTATATTTTGCATTTGTCATTATTTGTTATATGTTGCTGCAGTGCATATAGAAATGTTGCATGATCAAATTCACACAAAACACAAAAGCTTGCACAACTATACAGTTAGTGTTCACACAGTTGTGTAGAGTATATTTTAGGACTTCTGTGTTACACACACACTGCCCTACATTAACACACTGAATGGGGATCTGTACACAATCATTCTGGGACGCAAATATGCCTCTGGTTCCTGTCACAGGGAAAATCTCATTTATTTGTTTGGTCATTTTGAAAAGCATTCCCAAATATAAATTTGCTTCAAACAAATGACAACTTCTAAATCACGCTGTTTAGAAAGCGCTCATCACTCTTCTCATTTGTTCGGAGAAGATGAATCTGTGCGTGTGTGTGTACGGCCCTGTTACTTGGAGAAATAAACACAGTATTTAAGAGCCAGATAAAGACTCTGCATTCCTCCAACAGGAACTATGCACTCCAGATTTCTGACGCAATGGAAAAAATGAAAGGAAAAAAGAAATCACAATATGTCTCAGTCAGAGGAAATGTGTGTTGTAGATTTGGAAACTTCAGCTCAGAGAGAGAGAGAGAGAGGGAGAGAGAGAGAGAGAGAGAGAGAGAGAGAGAGAGAGAGAGAGAGAGAGAGAGAGAGAGAGAGAGAGAGAGAGAGAGAGAGAGACAGGGAGAGAGAGAGACAGAGAGAGAGAAATATAGGGATAGTTGCTCCTGTGTTTTCAACAGGACAGTAGATTGAAAATGCATAACGTATTTAGTACTAGAACTTAAATTCAACGTGAAATAAAAATTGACAATTCTTTTTTTTTTTTTGTTGTTGTTGTTGTTGTTGAATATTTAGTGTTTATTCTAAATGATTTATCACTGCACATCATGGTAATCTTGAATCAGAATAACAGCAGCATCTCTTCTCTTCTCTGATGACGAGGGCGGGGCAACCTGTCACTCACATGAGATCAGCCAATAGAAAACCACAACCATCCAACCAGCCAATCAACTCCCCACAGACACAATCAAGCCCCGCCCACATTTGTTCTTGTTCCAGAAGCGTTTCACTCGTATATACGGCACAATAGAGAAGAAAGGATGATTGCAACTTCCGTTTCATGTTGACTTTGTATCTAAAACATTCAAATGCATAATCTATTGTTTGATTTTCCAGTTTTACACGACTCCTTTGTGATCTGGAGGATTTCCGTCGTGTTGCGGCTAATGCTTTCAACTGTGGTTTTAACTTTTGTTCGCTTTGTAAAGTGCATTGTGTTTTGTGCAAGATTGCGCTACACTCATTTTGGTTTCTAAAAGCATTATCATCCAAAATATATAATATATTATGCACAGGACACAATAGATCTGCAGGAAAAATCCCGCTGAAGACTTTGACCCAGAGGTCTCTTATTTTTACATCTAACATGGACATGACGACATGACTGATCCTGAGCGGATCTCATTTAGTTTCTCAGAACCTCTGCATGAGGTAAGAGCAAAATGCATAAATAAAAGAAGGCACATTAATAAATAATTACTTTCATTTTTTTGCCATTCTCGTACATGTTTATCTCTCGTTCACAGCAGAACACATAAATAATTCGAGGAGCGAGGCCTAATTAACAGAGCATTAAACTGAATTTTAATTTCATACTGTATGTTTCAACAAACACAGTGTATTAAAATGGTTTTAAAACAGCTTACTTTTCAACAACAGCTCAGTTTTTTATTGTCTGCAATGTTGACTTCCGCTTCCCTGGCGTGTCGCTGAGGCATCTCTCCTGTACACTCGGGTCATCTTCAGCCCGGGATAGATGTGTGTCGTGTTACTTCACCGTTACGGGCAGCTGTCGAGCGATCCTCGACTCCTTTTCCAGCCGGGATGATAACAGTGTTTGTGTTGCCCGGTGACCGCCTGATTAAAACACGGGGCGAAGAGGATGCCATGCGAGCGTCGTGAATGTCAACAGATGCACTTCTATTTCAGGACAGGGAGAGACACAGATAAATCGAGATTCACTTACACGTGTCTGATGTCTCGACAGTTCAACACCTTTACAGGGCTGAACTAATCAACTGAACACACCTGGCGCACAGTATATACAGGCTCGCGTTAGAATTAGCCCATTATTATAGGCAGCTAAAACTAAAACCATGGCATTTGCATTTCTTGAAGCATAATAGTCAAGTCAACTTCATTTATACAGCGCTTTTAACAATATAGATTGTTTCAAAGCAGCTTTACAGTGATAATAGGAGATTACAGTAACAGAGATTGTTTTGGCTTTACAGCAGATCTAGAATAAAGTTATTGTCCAGCTAAAGTTAGTTTTTGATTGATTCACTTCCGTTGCAAAGATCATTAGTTATTAACTTAAGGACCGCTAATACGACACTGCTTTAAATGAAAACAGAAGACTTTTAATGTGTTCTGGCCGTTCATTTGCACAACAACAGTGTTTGGTGGCTTGAGAACGCAAACTTTGAAACAGGATCCAAGGCGCAAGTTTAGATTTTTTTTTTTAAACTTTAGCATCTCCGTGTAAACTTAAAAAACATGAATCTGTGAAAACGGTGACGGCGTGCACATGCATATTATGTGTTTAGTCTATAGATATGAATATGTATGCAGGCATGTAGTCTTTCTTTACAAACTGACTTCACCAAATGACTTGTATCCATGCGAAAATGTTGGTTCCCCAAAAGAACCTTTCAGTGAACCGCTCTTAAAAGAACCTGGAAAGTTTCCATTGATGTTATAAGGTTCTTCATGAACCATCAATGCCAATAAAGAACTTTATTTTTAGGCCTCTAGAAATGATACTAAAATGACACTGTCCTCATACCTGCAGTTTTGCCTGAGAAGGAAAAGCCCGATCTGGCAGCGTTTGCCCCTCGTTCTGGCCGGCTACCAGTGTGCTGGATATCGCAAGCTGTTCGTTAGAAAAATTCACCTTATTACACCACACCACATGCTATGCTGTCAATCAGAAAATGCCACAAAGCTTGGTCAGCATGTGTCCGTTTTAAAGATGCAATCAATCTCAGACTCAGAGTCCCACTAGAGTTCATTACCAGCAAAACACATTCACTGCCAGCAGTTACTGCTACACGCTTTATTGATGTTCATTTGATAAATTAAACACTGAAACCATGTGGACTAGGACCTCGTAGGAAAGAAAAATCACCTCTGTCTCTTCAAAATCTCAGTTGTTTCCGCTAGACAGCAATGAGAGTGAGAGGAGAGTGC
The DNA here is from genome assembly GCF_963993115.1 of Abramis brama. NCBI lineage: Eukaryota > Metazoa > Chordata > Actinopteri > Cypriniformes > Leuciscidae > Abramis > Abramis brama. The sequence continues at coordinate 2,341,186 of NC_139971.1, forward strand.
TTGAAAAACACCCAAAACAACAAGATAAAAAAAACGTAAAGATTTGCTTTAAATCTCATGATGAACTCCACATTCATTTCATCGCCCCATATTCTGATGGTATGCCAGTAATCATCTCATTTTATTGTCATGTCGAATTTGAAGTCTTTTCTCCCCTATTGTGCCGTATATCCGAGTGAAACACTTCTGGAACAAGATCAAATGTGGGCGGGGCTTGATTTTGTTTCGTGGGGAATTGATTGGATAATTGTGGTTTGCTATTGGCTGATCTCATGTGAGTGACAGGTTGCCCCGCCCTCGTCATCAGAGAAGAGAAGAGATGCCGCTGTTATTCTGATTCAAGATTACCAGGAACTTTCATTCAAAACAATAATGATGTGCAGTGATAAATCATTTAGAATAAACACTGCAATATTCCTTAAAAAAACTAGCATTGTCCATTTTGATTTCATGGTGACTTTAAGGAGAAATCTGAGACAAAAGTTAATAAATCTTGAGAACTCGTACACCTGGGCTGAACAGAACTAATCTACAGAGAATGTTCCCAAATAACAACCGGACGGAAACGGGAACATTCTGGGAAGTTACTGTAGTTGTTTTTGGTGCCGACTCTAATGATCAGGAGATCGAAGTCAGGAATCCTGCATTCTCTCGCTCACATACATGCAAATGACTGAACATCTGACTCTCATATCAAGCTCTGGCTCGGGAAGGTCGCGGATTGATCGTGAACGACAGAGAAGAAGGAGGCCAGGAATCCACAGAGATCAAGCCACGAGGATTTTATAAGGCAGCAGAATTATTGTTCTTGAAAAGATCTTTTCACTTGGGAAATAATGTGAGAAACTATTACTTCAAGTTGAAGAGTTTGCTTCTGACTTTCTTGAAGGTGAAGTCATATTTTCAAAGTGACAATTTGACTTAACTTTAAACTTAATTTGTGCCGTTTTTGTGTCTACTTTTAAAGTCATAAAATATTTTTCAGTTTAATTTATTTATTTTAGTTTTTTCCCCAATTTTTCTTACCAGTAACAAAAATCCTTTAAGTTTTCATTTCAGTTTTTGTTAGAGATAACACCACTGTTACGGGAAAAAAAATGGTAACACTTAGTTCAGGGTAGTTTAGTATCCAGTTCTCATTATTAACTAATAGCTAATTACTAGTTGCATATTACTAGGATATTGGCTGTTTAATAGTACTTATAAAGCACATATTATTCTGCATGATCTCATTCTACATCCCATAATCCTACCCATACCTAAACTTAAATGGTAACCTTTAAACATGCCTTTTTTTACATTATCAACTTTTAGTGTGTAATGTTGCTGTTTGAGCATGAAAAATCTCTACAAAGCTCCAGTTCTTCTCTATATCAGTGTCAGTGTTTCTGAACTCCTGAAACGCCTCCATACGCTGATTTCACGCAGCCGTTATTTTGAAATCGAAAGCGAGGCTCCGGTGGGAAGAAAACCGGAAGTGTCGCCTTTAATCACAGGAGAGTCGTGAATGCGATGGCGTATTGTTGTGTTTAATGATGTTGTGTCAATTCTGAAACTGTACATACATTTCTTTCATACTTTAGACTATATACAGTGAAATTCATTTATAAATATATATTTTTTTAAATATAATTCAGAAAGTAAAAAAAGAATCCAAGGTAATACTAGGTTATGACTCCTTTAACATCCAATAGTGTAAATCGCGGCAGCAGCTTCAGGTTGGTAGTCCAAAGGCATTGTTGTTTATCTTTACTTCCGGGGTTTTTCCCACCGGAGCCTCACTTTCGATTTCAAAATGGCGGCTGCGTGAAATCAACGTATAGTAGTCTTGAGTTTCTTCCGGGAACGAACACGTCACAATATCCCTCATTTAAATAATTAATACGCAGAATAAAGGGGCGGGGCCTGGTTGAGTTAGTTAGTAGTGTGTTAAACTGGTGGTTATGGTAAGGGGCGGGACATTTCCCAAACACACTCGAAGCGCTCGACCAATCACAACACACTGATCCAGCCGACCAATCAGAGCACAGTGTGCTTTTCAGAAGGAGGAGCTTCATAGAGAGACAGGAAGTAAACAGGAGTGTGTTTCCCGTACAACGCTGTAACTCGCTGCTTCACTACTATAGTGCGATGCATCGTTAAAGAAATCAACTAGCTCTAGTCACGACTGTTTCCCGAAACTGTATTTTCGCAAATTGGTCGTTCAACCACGTTGGTTAATGATGTCACACAGGTGTTGGAGTAATAACTACTTTTAATGAATCTGTTTGAGATCGAATTAATGCTAGTTTTTTGCTATAAATTACAGACATGACATCTGAGGACTAATTCTCATTTCTCTCAGTTATTTTGCTTTATTTCCAGATTCACTCATAGCCTCATTCTTACACAGTAGAGCACATATGCACATGCACACTCTTCAAAAACGATGCTTGACAAACTAAAAGACGTAAATGACATTTGTATGTATTCTTCATAAAAGACACAGATTGTACTGAATGTCTGCTTGCTTATTTTGCTCAAGATCAGGATTTATTGAGTCCACATGTCATGCAAACTAGAAACTCTTCTTCTAACCACAGGTCGAGATCTGTCGCTCAAACACACAACTCTGCGATGCTGTTTGCGAATGTTCGTTGGAACGATGGTTTCGGGAAACACCGACTCGTTGACCTTTGATGATAACAGCAGAACTTGCAAACTTGGTTGATTAACGATGCTTTCGGGAAATGGAGCTGCTACAATATGGGAAACAGTTAAGGAAAACCCTGATAGCGAACCAAACCTAAGGTAAGACGAATAAATGAAGAGTGTAGACAAAGCATTAATCCTTTAGCAAACTCATTAGCGGCTCGCATTAGAGCTGAGCGTTCAGCATTAATGTGGGTTTGCTCCAGTTGGCACGATGCCCTCAGTCGTGTTCCTCTGAAGTGTGTGCCAGCCTCGGATACTGAGGTTATAATGAAGCAAAACGATGGATAAATGGGCTAAAGCTGGCAAAGGAGAACATGGACAAATGTTCTGCAGGGCGAGAGGAAGAACTGAGGCACAGTTTAGTGGAGGAGGAAAGAGGAACCGAGGCCTGGAGGAAGTGACATCGTGGCCCAGTTTTTGTGTGTGTCAGAGTGAGGCTCAGGACACTGTGAACAACACAAACCACAACACAAACCAGTGACCACAACTCAAACCAGTGACCACAACACAAACCAGTGACCACAACTCAAACCAGTGGCCACAACACAAACCAGTGACCACAACTCAAACCAGTGACCACAACTCAAACCAGTGGCCACAACACAAACCAGTGACCACAACTCAAACCAGTGGCCACAACACAAACCAGTGACCACAACACAAACCAGTGACCACAACACAAACCAGTGACCACAACACTAACCAGTGACCACAACTCAAACCAGTGACCACAACTCAAACCAGTGGCCACAACTCAAACCAGTGACCACAACTCAAACCAGTGGCCACAACACAAACCAGTGGCCACAACACAAACCAGTGACCACAACTCAAACCAGTGGCCACAACTCAAACCAGTGGCCACAACACAAACCAGTGACCACAACACAAACCAGTGACCACAACACAAACCAGTGACCACAACACTAACCAGTGACCACAACTCAAACCAGTGACCACAACTCAAACCAGTGGCCACAACTCAAACCAGTGACCACAACTCAAACCAGTGGCCACAACACAAACCAGTGGCCACAACACAAACCAGTGACCACAACTCAAACCAGTGGCCACAACTCAAACCAGTGGCCACAACACAAACCAGTGACCACAACACAAACCAGTGACCACAACTCAAACCAGTGGCCACAACACAAACCAGTGACCACAACTCAAACCAGTGGCCACAACACAAACCAGTGACCACAACTCAAACCAGTGACCACAACTCAAACCAGTGACCACAACTCAAACCAGTGACCGCAACACTAACCAGTGACCACAACACTAACCAGTGACCACAACTCAAACCAGTGACCACAACTCAAACCAGTGGCCACAACACAAACCAGTGACCACAACTCAAACCAGTGGCCACAACTCAAACCAGTGGCCACAACACAAACCAGTGACCACAACACAAACCAGTGACCACAACTCAAACCAGTGGCCACAACACAAACCAGTGACCACAACTCAAACCAGTGGCCACAACACAAACCAGTGACCACAACTCAAACCAGTGACCACAACTCAAACCAGTGACCGCAACTCAAACCAGTGACCGCAACACTAACCAGTGACCACAACACAAACCAGTGACCACAACTCAAACCAGTGGCCACAACACAAACCAGTGACCACAACACAAACCAGTGACCACAACTCAAACCAGTGGCCACAACACAAACCAGTGACCACAACACAAACCAGTGACCACAACTCAAACCAGTGGCCACAACACAAACCAGTGACCACAACTCAAACCAGTGACCACAACTCAAACCAGTGACCGCAACTCAAACCAGTGACCGCAACACTAACCAGTGACCACAACACAAACCAGTGACCACAACACTAACCAGTGACCACAACACAAACCACTGACCACAACACTAACCACTGACCACAACACAAACGTGGCCACAACACAAACCAGTGACCACAGCACCAGTGACCACAACACAAACCAGTGACCACAACACTAACCAGTGACCACAACACAAACCAGTGACCACAACACTAACCAGTGACCACAACACAAACGTGGCCACAACACAAACCAGTGACCACAACACCAGTGACCACAACTCAAACCAGTGACCACAACACAAACCAGTGGCCCCAACACAAACCAGTGACCACAACACAAACCAGTGGCCACAACACAAACCAGTGACCACAACACAAACCAGTGGCCCCAACACAAACCAGTGACCACAACACAAACCAGTGACCACAACACAAACCAGTGGCCCCAACACAAACCAGTGACCACAACACAAACCAGTGACCACAACACAAACCAGTGACCACAACACAAACCAGTGACCACAAAACCAGTGACCACAACACAAACCAGTGGCCACAACACAAACCAGTGACCACAAAACCAGTGACCACAACACCAGTAACCACAACACAAACCAGTGACCACAACACAAACCAGTGACCACAACACCAGTAACCACAACACAAACCAGTGGCCACAACACAAACCAGTGGCCACAACTCAAACCAGTGGCCACAACACTAACCAGTGACCACAACTCAAACCAGTGACCACAACACAAACCAGTGGCCACAACTCAAACCAGTGACCACAACACAAAGTGACCACAACACCAGTGACCACAACACAAACCAGTGACCACAACTCAAACCAGTGACCACAAAACCAGTGACCACCACTCAAACCAGTGACCACAACTCAAACCAGTGGCCACAACACAAACCAGTGACCACAACACAAACCAGTGGCCACAACACAAACCAGTGACCACAACACAAACCAGTGGCCACAAAACCAGTGACCACAACACAAACCAGTGACCACAACACAAACCAGTGGCCACAACTCAAACCAGTGACCACAACACAAAGTGACCACAACACCAGTGACCACAACTCAAACCAGTGACCACAAAACCAGTGGCCACAACTCAAACCAGTGACCACAACACAAAGTGACCACAACACCAGTGACCACAACACCAGTGACCACAACACAAACCAGTGATGCTGAGAGGCTTGAGTATGAGCTGCTCTTACTGAGGGCGTCAGTGTCATGTATTTATAGTGAAGTAGAGAGTACTGTGTTTTTGAGGTTCTAGGTTTTTAAGCATGTACTCAAGCTGCATGAACTCCAACAATGCAAAACTCCATGATTCAGTTTGCATTCATTTAAATTTGCTGTTTGTATTTAAAAAAATAAAAATAAAATAAAATAAAATAAAATAATATATATATATATATATATATATATATATATATATATATAATATTTATTAATAATAATAATGAATAATAATAATAATAATAATATAATAACAAAAAATAAATAAAAATAAATGTGATCCCAGACTTTTGGACCATATACTATACATGCATAAGCTCAAGTGTAATTGTCAGGTGTAGCCTACTGTTCATCAATTTTACTTTTTTAATGTTTATTTGTGACTTCTCAATTACTATGAGGTCACATGAACTGTAATGTATAATAGTTACATGAAAAAAAAAAAAAAAAACAAGATGATGAAAAATTATGTTTAAACTGGCTAAAGATATTGTTTTAACTTTTTACACATGTACTTATGCGGCACAAACTTGAATAATGCAAAACCATTTTTCATTGATTTAACCCTGCTGTTTATATGTATTCATTTACAAAATCTTAAAACTACTGTTTATCTACAGAATAAATAATTAAATATATGCATAAATAAACCCATAAATAAATATGTAAATACATAAATATGTAAAGAAATAAATAAAATAAAATAAATGTATGAACTGTTATGGTTATGGCCAACATTATTATTATTTTTTTTAAATACGAGAAAATGCTGTTTAAACTAGTTTTAGATGAAGTGATGAAAGTATTTTCCCCTTCTCTCACTGAAAAACACTGCTTGGCATTTCAGCTTGACACAGATATAAGAGGAAATACTGATTTTGAAGAATCCGCCCTTCTCTAAATGCTGCAGGTCTAGAGTTTCTTCTTGATTTTACAGTTTGATTTGGGTTTGTTTTCCTGTTTGCTCTTGCCAATCTCAGTTGAGTGTAAGGCTACAGTGTTCCTGCCCTCTGGTGTCTGAGATCCGCCACTGCAACACACAGCAGGAATACACAAGCTGGAGCAGAGATCATGTTCTGGCCCATTACGGTCAAACCCTATTAGCATGTGTCAAGAGAGATACGGCAGGGAATGAACGGGTCTATGAAGAACGGTGGTTTAACTGAACCTCCTCCAGGAAGACGAGAAACAAACTCATCTGATCATCTGTAATCAACTCATCAGTTCCCATCCTAATGAACATAATCCCTGTGGCCTTCCCACAATCCCACACAGCTCACTCCAGTTCTCTCTCTGTGTGTCTGTCTCCATGTCAGCCCTCCCTCGTTCTTCCCACTTTCCCTGTCACGTCCCTCTCTTTTATTTTTATCGCTGTCACTTTCTCTCTCTCTGATTCCTTTGCTCTCTTTCTTTCTCTCTTTTTATATCTCCATCACTTCTTCTGCTGCTACTACCCATTGTGTCTTACAATTTCTCTCTCTCTTTTCCCTTCTGTCACTCCCTCTGTATAAGGGAAAGTCTTCTCAGCAGATGACACACACACACACACACACACACACACACACACACACACACACACACACACACACACACACACAGCTTGTCGAAGGAACCTTTACAGACTCAAGCTGTGCAGAAAAAAGAAGAAATAAGGCAAAAAAGTGAAAACAAGATAAAGTGAATTGAAAGCCATCAGGTTTTGTGATGATTTTTTAAATATATAGAAGAAAGAATAGAAGTATGAAACAAATCAGAGGGTCCAAAAGTCCGCTTTTCCTGATGTCTTAATTAAATTAGATTAAATGCAAACAAAAAATGCATTTACTGTAAAAATGAAATAAATGCATACTCAGTGACGTGCGGTCTGGGTAGGCAAACTAGGCACTGCCTACCCTGCCAAAATTCAAAAATAAAATTGTTTATTAAATAATAAACTTGTATTTGTATTTTTACTGTTTATTATTGTGATTTATATATGCAATATGTGTGTTATTCCAGTTATTTAGACGTTATGATGACAAATGTAGCAGTTACGCATAATCAAATATAAAACAAATCGTAGAATAAGCAGTGCTTTTACTGTCCATTCATTGCAGACGGCAAGCGAAAAACCCATGTTGCGCATGCGCACTTCGATCCTGTATTCTTTAACATGTACGTCAAAAAGCACAACTCTGCTGTGCCTTTGGACGTAAATATGGTATGCCCGTAACATCTCCGTAACATATCAGACATGGACCAATTAAAATCGAGATATTACTGGACATTTGCGCAGCTAACGTAATTAACGTTACACCACAGCTAACCTACATGCCTAATCCCCGCGCCAAATTCAAAGCCAAAATGACAGCACCGGAGTTAAAAGGCCGTCATCAGAGACTTTGCAAACTGAAGGCCCGTAAAGACGAGTTTTACAAAGCTGTGATCGACGTCTTCACGAGGAAAGGCAGGGCGGCGGATGAATTTGATGTAGGCTACAAATAATCTACCGATTGGTGAGTCAAAAACTATTTTGGGCGTAATATTGAATTGATAAATATGGTTGAATTTATGCAAGCCATTTGCCTTCATATTCAGTGTGTGATTTTACTTTTACTTTTGGCCGCTGTGCAACAATAAGGATTAAGAATGGTTGCATTCATTCTAATGCTGGAGTGGACATTAACTACCGTTACCCGTGGTGTGTGCATGTGCCGCGCTTGTGTGTGTGCGATGTGCGTGCGTGTGTGTGAGTGTGTGTGTGTGTGTGAGAGAGAGAGAGAGAGAGACTGAGAGAATACACGCGATATACATCCTGATTTGTACATTTCTTGATATGCCGCACTTGTGCGTAATGTTTACTGTTATTATGTATTATTAATTATTCAATAAATCAGGTAATCTGGCTTTCATAACTCAGTGCCTAGCCTCTTTAAGACATCACCGCAGGTCACTGTGCATACTAAATAAACAATTAAATAAATATAGACCAGTAAACAAATAAATACATAGTAAATAAATAAATAAATGGTAATAAATAAATGCATAGCTAACTAAATGCATGCA
>NC_139971.1:2352500-2392500 GCF_963993115.1 Abramis brama
TGACACAGGTAAATACACAACACAGCTGACACAGGCAAACACACAACACAGCTGACACAGGCAAACACACAACACAGCTGACACAGGTAAATACACAACACAGCTGACACAGGCAAACACAACACAGCTGACACAGGTAAATACACAACACAGCTGACACAGGCAAACACACAACACAGCTGACACAGGCAAACACACAACACAGCTGACACAGGTAAATACACAACACAGCTGACACAGGCAAGCACACAACACAGCTGACACAGGCAAACACACAACACAGCTGACACAGGTAAATACACAACACAGCTGACACAGGCAAACACACAACACAGCTGACACAGGTAAATACACAACACAGCTGACACAGGTAAACACACGTGCTAGAAGAGTTTTTGTTTTGTTTGTTTCTGGTCCCGCTTCGGATGCCACGATGCCATCAAGCGGTATCTCTGGTCGTAATCAGTCCTTCACTGACCAATCAGCACTCATTAGCAGAATGCTAGCGTGTTATGGGCAACAACAACTCAACCTGTAAGAAATCGAAAGGACATAAGTACTTGTTCATTCAATTTTCGACCTTTAACCCATGTTGAACTTGCAAAACCTACAATAAAATCTGAGATTTCTCAACGGCAATCGGGTGAAAGAGACACATTTAGCCGCCTAGCCCCATAGACTCCCATTCAGTCTGCACTCGCCCGCGATCACCTCCAGTGGAATTCTAATGGAACTGCAACCAAGATCTATACAATGGGGCTAATAGGAAGTGACAAGGCTCTCCATAGACGGGCTCTGGTCTCGTCTACAATTGACGTCCCCTATCTCTCACTTGTTCCCCTAACTAACTTGCTGCGCAGCAATAATACACAGACATACTTCAGCAAATGTCGTTTAAATGCTTTAATCACGGCTGGGAGAGTTCTCAAAGCAGTTCTCCAGAGAATCTCCTCCAAGAAGGAGGATCTCAGTCAAACTTCAGAGAGAATCCCACCAGCAAACAGGAATACAACAGTTTTTATAGAATAGGAGCATAGCAAAAATTACATGAAACATTACATAATTTCCCTACAATTTGATTGGTTCTTCATAGACAAGCCCTCTTGTTACTTCATAATCACAAGGTTTCAAGTTTAGACATCTGTCTAGTTTCATTTCCCATATTTGTTATTTTTACACTCACACACTCAAAGTCACGAGTTGTTGCCAAAGGGGAAACATACATTTAACATTCAAAAGCATATGAGTGTTGTTCCTGCAAGAAAAACAAATGTTAGTTATGATTAATTAAAAAAAACATCCATCCATCCATCCATCCATCCATCCATCCATCCATCCATCTCTTTAAAGGATGCCCCTTTAAAAAGTTGTAATGATTTTTTTTATTAATATTAATATTTTACCATATTTATGCTGTTTTATAAAAGAAACAAGCCACTTGTAAAAAGCAAGAATGTTTGCAGGCACAATTTCACAACCGCTCATTTCCTCATTACACATCAGAAACGGGAGATCTGATGGTCGATACCGTGATTTCTCTGATCTTAAGTGTTTACCTCTCAGTGCCGTTCTACATTATCATTTTCCTCAGTCTGTTGAAAAACACCCAAAGGCTGTTGTGTCTCATAAATCACACCGAGGTAAAGTCCAAGCCTCATTATTTGGTGACCGGCCTCATCTGCAGTATCCCATGTCAAAGAAACAGCCTCAAAGTTAAAACAAAGGGACAGAATGTTTGAGTCATGCAAAGAACCAGATATACGTGACATCTTGTGAGCGCCGGAAGCGCATGAAAGTCTTAATCAACAAGTAATGTCAGAGCGGATTGTAAAGGTCACGCATTCATCAGGAACAGGCCTGCTGGTCTGAGCTGTCAAAGAGCTTCTGCTCACGGGAATAAACCTCACCAACACTGTCTTTCTGCGCTTTATTTCTCTTCCAGCGCTCGCCACACACACAAAACCTTATTATAAACCAACATTCTCTGACATTTCCCTGTATCTTTCTCCAGCGTGTCCCTGAGCCGTCCGTAAAGACGTCACAGTCTGATGATAGATGCTGGCCAGTTGCATGCGGTTATGGATTCAGATTATATTCAGAGTCCTACTTTAAAAGTGGTGCATTGAGGATTTATTGTTTTCCACAATGTCTCATGGGGAAGACTCTATCTAACGAACACTGCACAACATATCTACCCATTCCAACATCAACACTTAAGTTCAGTTGCTGCTTTTAACAAATTTTTTTTTTTTTTTTAAATTGCTTAACTTATTTGAATGAGTTTAAGTAATGTGCTTATGTTGGTTTCAGTCATTCTGCTTAATAAGTTATAATAATTTCAGTGTTTAGCTGTTGCGTACTGACATACATTCAGATGCTGGTCAATTATAAAGGAAATAGATTTTAACAGCAAATCTGAGCTGTGTTTTAATACAAATTTATTTTGTGTGTTTTCATGGGGCAGATATTCATATGAAGATGTCATGGAAGTGTAGTAATTGTTAATTTACTATAAATATGTTTAATATTTACATTTATTCATACATGTTTTACAATGTATTGCTTATAGTAGCCTACTTCTGGTTAAAACAATGCTTGACCATTAAATAAATGAATACATGTTCATAATTTTCAGAAGAAATCTATAAAAAGCACTAATAATAAAATACTGTTTTAATACATGGGCATTTTGTGTTTTAATGGGGCAAACTTTCATATGAAGACATCATGGAAGTGTAGTAAATGATATATATACTATCATCATTAATATTATTGTTGTTGTTGTTGTTGTTATAAGTACAAATTTTGTGAAAAAAATATAGATAAAGTTTGGTATAATGGCAGGAGTTTCTCTAAAAAGGCGTTTAAAAACACGTCACTATTATCTATAGTGTGACAACATGCCCCGTGAAAGGGAAAAAATACACTTTTTTTTTTTTTAACAAACTGTTAAACTATCCCTGATATTGTTCTTGCGATATGTCCTGATATCACTTTGCATTCTCAAATCTATAAGCTGAAACAAATTTGTCTATTTTTCTGTCAACCCCCGTGGTCACACGAGCAACCAGCCGTCACAAATGATACCAACAATACGAGAGTTTCCCGGGCAGTGAGTGTGTGTTTCTGTTCTCCTCTGGTAGATCTCTCGTTTGTGCGTCTGCTGGTGTGTAAGGCAGACATTAGGTGTGTGTTCTCTCACTCCCGGCTGAACTATTGAACCTCTCTCTGATGTTTTACTGGGGAAGTTCAAATGCATAAACGCAGGACGGAGGCTTTAAAGTTTTGTCGTCATATCCCATAAACTGCAGTATTTTGACCACCAGAACATGCTGTGAAAAAACAAGCAAACTTGAGGCTATTTCACAGCACAATGTGTTTGAACGCTCTCAAAATATCTGTTTACCACAAGGAACAAATGTGATGTTCTCTAGGACTCTTCCTCTCCTGCAAGACAGAGATGATTATTAATATGACATAATTCACGAAAGCTGTGGGCAATGTTGACTGTGAAATCTGTTAATTAGTTTTTAGCATTTATGCTTTTTTTGCTTTGTTCCTGCTAAACTCAGCAAAGGAGGATATGTTCACTAGCACACAGCCTATATTTAGCTTTATCTGCAAAATTCATGCACAGAAACAACAAACAAACACAACATGACCAGCAGCTGCGAGTCTTCAGTCGAGGAAACGCTGATTGTTGTTCTAGCCAGCTGATGGCAGCCATACTCTGTGCTGTAAGCTTTGAAGAACACACACACACAACACGTAGACACACACACGCACGCTGGCACACACCACAATCACACACTCACGCGCCCACACACACACACACACACACACACACACACACACACATGTCTGGTTCACTATCTTTGTGGGGATTCTCCATAGACTTAATGGTTTTTATACTGTACAAACTGTATATTCTGTCCCCTTACACTAACCCTACCCCTAAACCTACCCATCACAGAACACTTTCTGCATTTTTACATTTTCAAAAAAATATAATTTAGTATGTTTATTAACCCACTCCCCTCATGGGGACCGCTGGCTGGTCCCCACAATGGAGGTGATCTCAGGTTTTACTATCCTTGTGGGGACATTTGGTTCCCACAATGTAATATAAACCAAACGCACACACACACACACACGCACACATAGACACACACACACAGACACACACACACACACACACACACACACACACACACACACACACACACACACACACACCCTTACACACACACACACACACACACACACACACACACACACACACACACACAGAGTTATGTTAAAATGTGAAAAGTGAATGTGTGTTTAGCATTGATATAGACAGGTTATTTCCAGTGATCCCTAAAGAAACACACACACACACACACACACACACACACACACGCACACACACATACACACACATGCTGACAAACACCACAATCACACACTCAAGTGCACACACACACACACACACACTGACACACACCACAATCACACACACGCACACACACGCACACACACATGCTGACACACACCACAATCACACACACACACACACACACACACACACACACGCACACGCACACACGCACACACACACAGACACACACACACACACATAGAGTTATGTTAAAAAATGTGAAAAGTGAATGTGTGTTTAGCTCACAGCATTGATATAGACGGCGGGTTATTTCAAGTGATCCCTAAAGAAACACACACATACACACACACACACACACACACACACACACACACACACACACACACACATAGACAAGGGTTATTTCCAGTGATCCCTAAAGAAACAGCTAAATTCTAAATGATTGTGATAAATGATAACATGTTCTTGTGATTTTTATTTTATTGATAATAATTTGAGTCAGCAAGAGATGCATCGGCATCCGGGCGGTTAGCGTGTGGAAATATACTATAAATAATACATAAATATAAATACGCAGAGGTCTCTTTTAGCAATTAACTGATCCGTCAACACTAGATTATACAGATGAAGCCCTTTGGGTTTAATGTTTCTTCTGAAGGAAAAATCAATTAAGACCTGACAGGGTTTAATCACAGTGTCAAGCTCTACAGGGAAACGTCCGGTGTTTTTATCCATTCCTGAAACCTCCCAAACACAGTTAATGGTGTTTTTGGCCAGGTTTAGAGTCAGAGAATATTGCTTTCATGATGATCTAAACCCAGGCTAGCGAAGAGAGCAGCGTTTGATGAGCATTTGTGGAGAAAATTACCAGTAGCTTTGGGACCATTGTGTTGAGAGGACAAGGAGTTTCCAGTCATTTTAATGCCAGACGGCTGGGATTATTTATTTATTTTATTAATGTGTGACATGGAAGATGTAAATATCATGTGTAACAGCTGCCGGCTTTCAAGGGAGGGACAATGGGCGAGAGTTTTCCTTTTCTGTGTGGAGGGGAAGACATGCCATAAAAGCTGTGTTTGTGTTAAATCTAACCCAGAAGGCTCAGCAGATTTACACATCGTCAGGAATATTTGCCCAGCTTTGCATGCACTTCTGTTCCCATTATACTCAGTCCAAATAATTATGGCAGGAACTTTCATGGCATAAAATGTTTATCAGGAGTGGCGTCTACTCGAGTTCAATCTAGCCCAGGACTCACAAGAGCTGGAAATCCAAGAAACCTCAGAATAATCCCTTTCCTCGCCTCTGTCCCCGGAGAAGCGGATGAGTGACGGAGAAACACTCTCATCCATCCATCACATGATCCACACTAATAAAGAAACCAGACCATTTAAAACACTTTACATAAGGCCTTTATGCATAATGCATTATACAAGTATTTTAATGCAGTAATTATGCCTTGTAATGCACATTATAATGCATTGTAATACATTATAATACTTGTCAATTCATTGAACACACCTTTAGAAAGTATAATACATTAAAACACATGACAAACAACCAATTTCAGGATCTGCAAATGCATTTTAACTTTAAGTTATAAATAACTTTATAATGTATTATACATAAGGGCTTTAAGTAAAGTGTTACCGAGTGTGACGGGTGTACAGTTCAGCATTTGGTCCTTAGGGCAGTTCATTTATCTCATTGACAAATGTATAATTATTGTACATTGTGGAAAAACTAGTTACAAAAATGATCTTGGACAATTCTTGAGTGGCATAAGTTATTCTATTTTTAAATAAAAGCTGTATATTGAGATGTGGTGGAAATGACATTTGTTCATTACAGGTCGGAAAAAATGTAAAATATTAACAATTTCCCTTGTAATCTAAGTTTGTCCTTACAGACCTTAAAACTAGACAAATTATTTAAACTTATGAGACTGTGTTACATTGACATTGAACAGTTTTTTTATTCAACTTCACAGGGCTAAAAGTGCCCCTAGTTGAAGAAAAGTGGAATAAAAAAAAAATAAACCAGTTTTTAATGGGAGAAAATTTAACTGAACTGAATTTAAAACTTCAGCATTTTGTTCATCTCTAAAACCAACCTTTTTTTGTTGTGAGAATGTCCCAGGTGTTAGTTTGGGCCTCTCAAAGGTATTCTCCTTCCATCAGCTTCACATAATCCCGAATACTGAGCGCTCCATCTCTCCGATTATCGTTTCTCTCTAACCTCACACCATCAGACAGAGCCCTGGACAGGCGAAGGGCCCTAGAAAGTCAACAGGACTAGCTGGCAGTGCCCTCGGTTCTGCTGAGGCGTCACACCTGTGGCCCCTCGTGTTTGTGGCTGTAGAGATGCTGAAGTCAAAGAAACTGCAGGCCTTCGGGGAGGAACGGAGTGTGTCCTCGTTTGACATGAGGTTTCAGGTTTGAGTTGCAGAGTTTAGAAAGTGCAGTTTAGCAACTGACTGTGATTTACAGGCACCTAATCGTGCTTTTAAAACCAGACAGGCCTCAAGACGTAAAGGTGAAGAGTGTCATTTCTGTGCATTACCAGGAAAAACAACAGGTTTCCGAAGAACTCACATGACATTAGAAGAATGGGAAAACACTGCACATGTGGAATAATGTGACACAATAACTAATGTGCCCCATGATCCTTCAGAAATCATTCTAATATGATGATTTGCTGCTCATTTCTGATTATTATCAGTGTTGGTCATATTTTTGTGGAAACCGCGATACACTCAAATAGTTTGGGGTAAGAAAGATAAAAAGTTAATACTTTTATACAACAAGGATGCATGAAATTGATAAAAAGTGACAGTAAAGACCTTCATAATGTTACAAAAGATCAAATATATGCCGTTCTAACTTTCTATTAATCAAAGAATCCTGAAAAAATGTTACCCATTGATACTGTTTTCCTTGATAAGATAAATGCAGACTGAGTATAAGATTAAGATTAATATGAAATGTAAAAAATCTGAATTATTCCATACTTTTGACTGGTAGTGAAAATGTGCAGCGAGGCGGATTAGCTGAGGTGACGTGACGCTAACAGACAGCAGACAAACGGCTAGTAGAGACATCAGCGGCAATCCACCTGTCACTCAAGTGGCCACGCCCTTAATTATGCAGAACTTTAAGGATTAATATAATTTAAATGGATGAGTTTTAAAAAAATCACCCCCCTCACAGTCGTCATGAAGGGCAACATTAGCTATAAAGACCAAAACCACTTTTTTCACCAGGCTGTAAACATGTTTTTTTTCTGCTGTAAAGTTGGGCATTTTAACATGGGGGTCTATGGGACTGACTCTCTTCTGCAGCCAGTCTCTAGTGGCCAGTCGATGAACTGCAGTTTAAGTCACTTCAGTGTTGGTTTCAAGAGAGAGACTTGGTCGTGACACACGCATTAACCAATGTTAATGAATTGAGCCTTACTGTAAAGAGTCTTTCTGGCTAAATAATTTCCCCAAAGACTGAAATTTAAAGCAGAAAAGTTAAATGTAATACGTCACATCAAATTGGAGTCTCATGATGGTGTTTCTCATCGGAAGAGCTAAAGAGTGCATGCATTTCCAGATCGTGCACAATATCCGAGCCATTCCTATCAGAACCAACAGGCTTGAATGTAAACTTCCCTGTTTGTGAGTGATGAATAACCTGAACAAAAGACAGCGCTTGTTTCTTACAGCTTACCACAATTCCCAAGATCCGGAGTCGCACGCTCTCCATTAAATCCTCATCAGTGTATAACTTCGCAGAGACCATTGAGAAGAAGCCAGTCGTGTGATTCCAGCATTACAATGGTAAATGGAAAGTTGTCTGAGCGGATGATGGAAGCTCACTTCAAGGACTCGCTTATCACTCTCAGCACAGGTAGAGTCTCATTTCTGCTTTCAGGAAATTTCAACGGGAAGTTTGCGTCCTCTTCACACACCACCACTGAGAGTGATTAAATGAGAAATGATAGCAATCTCTCTCTCTCTCTTTCATTCGCTCAAACCCTTTTCTCTTCCCTTGACCCCAAAACGCATTAACAAATCATGAGATCTTTATCTGTCTCATTCTGTCAGTGACGGTCCTCCTGGGAGGCTGACCGGAGGCCAATACGCATTTCTGCATTCGTGTCCAAACTCTTTCAGATTTTGCTCTAAATATTTCAAAAAGCGGGAACATTTTGCATGCAGCAAATGGCAATTATACACCGAGAGCAACAAAAGATCTGGAACAGAGTCACTGTTTACGCTCTCCAAGATCATTTGTGAAGGAAAACGAGGATTGTGTCTGAATTCACAGGCTCAGGCTTGGACTCGAGGAGCATTTTAGGCCGGCCACCTGCATCCATTGAGCTTTCTCGCTCCGGAAACATCCTCATTTGGGATTCTCCGCACGCTTTGGGCAAGGGAATCACTCAAGACAACGTTTCGCTTGTTTTATCTTCAGAGTTGAGGGTCTGACGCGGGTCCAGATGGTTCATTAGCCTGACAGAGCCTGAAATGTGAGCCGCCTGACACTGCTTATTAACTTCAGCACAACATATTCCTGCCATTCCAGAGGATTTCATTTCCATATCCAGACCCTCACTCGATTCAGACAAATCAAAACTCGCCATCTTTCCTCCTTTCACGTGCAGCGCTGGATGTAAAGATCTGAACGGCTGACATTCTGAGAACATGTTTGGATAGAAATGAATGAAGGCAAGCCGATTGGATGCTTCAGAGTTTATAATGTAAATCACAACATTATTAAATTAAATATTTAAACATTAAATATTATCAATCTGCCTACTGCTTTCGGGAGATATCCATCAGTGTCCGGGCCCTATTAACTCTGAAACAGCGGAATACCGGCAAAAGAAATTTACCATCAATTGCTGCCCTAACTGCGGAAAGGTGGTAAGAGCAAACGCCAAAGCAGTTGCCTGTGACTTGTGTGACGTTTTTGTTCATATAAAATATAAAATGCGGGAATATTGCTCCACAACTGTATGACCGGGCAGTAAGAACTAAGTCGGATATCCCGTTGGTTTGTAACCGGTGTTGTGAGCGGGAAATGTGCGGCGTAAATGTCTTTGATGACACAAAGGAATTGTGAACTTACGATGACGACAGTATGGATGAGAGACACTCTGAGTCACTTGGTCTTTTAAATCAGAAAGGGATGCATTTTATTCACGTTAATGCAAGGAGTCTGTTACCCAAAGTGGATGAAATCGGTCACCTCGCGTTTATATCTAAGGCTGCTGTGATCGCTGTATCGGAGACCTGGCTAGACTGTTCTATTCAAGATTGTGAAGTTGGGCTTACAGGTTATTCCATCTACCGACGCGATCGAAACAGACATGGAGGAGGAGTGTGCCTTTTTATAAGGTCTGATATAACTTTCAATCCGCGCCACGATCTGCAGGTGGATGGCTTGGAGGCAGCTTGGGTGGAGTTAATTCTTCCTAAAACCAAGCCCATCATTGTTGGTGTATGTTACCGTCCTCCTAAGCAAACTGACTTTTATGAACTCCTTGAATCTGTCTGTTGTAAAAGCAATGTATGCCTAGAGAAAGAATGCATCATTATGGGTGATTTTAATACAAATCTATTATTGCCACGAAGTAGCTTGAAAGAATCTCTCTCATGTCTTTGTAGGGTGTCTGGTTTACAGCAATTAATTACAGAGCCTACTAGGTTGTCTATAAATAGCCAGTCCCTTCTTGATTTAATTTTGGTATCTGGCCATGAAATGATAAGTCAATCAGGTGTGTTGGATGTGGCTTTTAGTGATCATAATGCAGTTTTTTGCACACGCTAAAAAATGAAATCACAACCAATAAATGAGCACTGTTCTATCAAATACAGATGTGCCAAACAGTACTCTGCTGAGGTGTTCAATCAAAGGCTGTCTGAGAGAGACTGGTCTGATGATGTTGATAAGGCTTGGGATTTGTTTAAACAGCGTTTTATAGCAGCTCTTGATGAAGTCGCTCCTATGAGGGAAACAAGAATTAAGCATAGAAGTGCATGTTGGATGACATCTGAAATTGTTAACATGATCAGACAACGTAATAGATGTTTCAGAAAGTTTAAAAAGTCTAAACTCCCAGCGGACTATAACTCTTATGCTTATCTTAGAAATCAAGTTAATTGCAAGATACAGAAAGCTAAGTCTGAATTTTATACTGATTCCATTGCTGCAAATGTAAAACAGCCTAAAAAACTGTGGAAAATTCTCAATGATATGGGATCAACAGCAAAGGCAAAATCTAAGTCTGGAAAAGCGGGGCTTATTATTAAGAATGAGATGTGTTTTGATAAGCGGCTGATTGCCTGCCATTTTAACCATTATTTTACAACCATTGCTGCCAGTTTGGTCAGTAAATTGCCTGGTGTTTCTGACAAATTTGGCATACATTTTGTTAACTCTTTTTATAAAAGTAAAAATGTCTCTGCGGGTGCATTTGCAATTAGCCCGGTCACAGAGGATAAGGTAAGAGCGATCCTCTCCACCCTGTCAGTGAATAAGGCCTCTGGCTTGGATCTTATCCCCTCCAGGTTTCTTAGGGATAGTGCAGGGGTTATATACAGTATTCTTACCCATATTATAAATTTGTCCTTAAGTCAGGGTGTTTTTCCAAGCGATATGAAAAATGCCAGAGTGGTTCCTCTTTTTAAGAAAAGTAGCAGAGCTGATGTTGGAAATTATAGGCCAGTATCAATCCTGTCAGCTATATCAAAGATTTTGGAGCGTCTTGTGTATGAACAGGTGGAGGAGTTTTTCATCAGGCATGATTTATTATATGAGCTCCAGTCTGGCTTTAGAGCTGCATATTCTACCGACACCCGTCTCATTCACCTTTTTGATTATGTGCGTCATAATTTTGATCGAGGGAATTATGTTGGTATGCTATTACTTGACCTGCAAAAAGCATTCGACACTGTGAACCATAAGATTTTGATTTCTAAATTACAGTGCATGGGTTTTAGAAACTCAGCACTCATATGGTTCACTTCTTTCTTAACAGACAGGACCCAGGTCTGTGATGTTGAGGGGACCCTCTCTGACACACAGAGTATAACATGCGGGGTGCCCCAAGGTTCGATCCTGGGGCCCCTGTTATTTTTAGTATATATAAATGACTTATCAGCTGCGGTACGGTGCAAGTTGCTATTATATGCTGATGATTCTGTTTTACTTGTCCCAGGGTGTAATGTTAAGGACATTGAAAATACTCTTGGCATAGAGCTCGAGTCTGTCAGCCAGTGGCTGGTAGACAATAAGCTCTCTATGCATCTGGGCAAGACTGAATCAATTTTGTTTGGTACAAAAAGGAAACTGGCACAATTAAATACTTTAAAGGTGATGTGTAATGGGTTTGAAATTGTATCCAAATCAAGTGTTACATATTTGGGTCTAACATTGGATCAATCACTTAAAGGTGAAGCCATTGCAGCCAAGGTTTTAGCCAAATGTGCCTGTAAGTTAAAGTTTTTATATCGCAAGACAAAGCTTTTTGATTCCTCTGTAAAGAAATTATTGGTATTAACTCTGATTCAATGCCATGTAGATTTTTCTTGCTCTGCATGGTTTTCTGAGTTGACTGCGGAATTTAAAAACAAATTCCATTGTTAATGGTCATGCCCCCAAATATTTATACTCTAACGTAAACATGGTCCATACGCAGCATGGCTATAATACTAGGGCCAGCATCTGCTCTTGCATAGTTCCTAGAGCTACAAATGCAATTAAAAATTCTTTCTTTTATACTGGTATCATGGCATGGAATAGTTTGCCTACTGCTACAAAACTCCTATCATCAAGAGGGATTTTTAAAACACAGGTCAAAAAACATTTTTGGGACAGGGTAATTTAGTTATTGATAATTTGGAGAGTCTTTATAGTGTTTTTATTTTGTTTTAGTTTGTTTTTACGTGATGTTTTTTACCCTCCTCTTCATATTGTATGGGTTTGTTTTTGTTTTTTCTTTATTCTTGTCCGTTGTGTTTCTGTTTATTGTTTTACTGTGTGTAACACCAAGGACCATGCTGGAAATAAGTATTTTTACTTTAGCATGTTATCCTTTTGGATTACTGTCTCTTTCTTTTTGTACCGGTTTGATCCAGAAATAAAATCAATCAATCAATCAATCAACCTCAGAAAACGGCAAGACTCTTCAGCCTTTACAGTGTCTTAATCGTGCACAACATGTACATTCACTTGAAATGCAGGCGTCAGTGTGTTCCTCAGTTGAGCTACTGTGGGGTTTTATGCAGAAATAAAAAAATCTTAACCATAAAGACATCTAAATATCATAAATAAATTGATTTGAGAACACACACACACACACACACACACACACGCACGCACGCATGCACGCACACACACAATATTTTATATATATATATATATATATATATATATATATATATATGTATATAATCTCAGTGCTATTTTTCTAGTGCTAATTATTTTTCTTTCTAGTTTCTATTTAGTAACTATTTTAATTTCTTGTTTATGGTTAAAGTTTTTAGTAATTTTGTTAACTTTTTTTGTGTTTATAATTTTTATTCTTTTTTTTATATATACGTGTCTATATGCATTTTATTTTTCGTTTATTTCCATTTTAGTTATTTTAGTACATCAAGTTAGACTAAATAAAACTTAGAAATGTTGTCATTTCTCAAATCAGATTTTTTTAGAATAGAAATCTTTAACGGTTTAGAATTTATTTTTAAACGTTTTATACAACAAGCAAAGCCTTATCTTACAGACTTTGTTGTTTAGATATGTTGAACATAAAGACACCATCTAATTTGCTGCGGTGCCGAATCTGCTCAGGTTTAATGCAACCCTTATTCTGAGCTGAAAGTGGAGCGTCCGCAGCTGTCCTGGCCCTGACCATTACCCAGTGTGAAAGCATGCCACAATTTGTTGTTTGTCCTATTATATGTGTTCACACCGCGAGCTACAGCGGCTGACAGCCTTTCTTACGAGCCTGTGGGGAGAGCATTATCTCTATATATTCTCTTTCAGCTCTTCGGCTCTGAAGTCTGCGGCGAACACCACCATCCGCTCTCGACAATTATAAACCAGGTTCTCTGAGGTTGAATAAGACAAAACCCTCTCCATTTAGAAAGGCAAACTGACAATAATGAGATTATGGCATCTGAGACCGGGGATAAGAGTGCCATTTCCCCAGCAGCGGCACTGAAATCATATTTGCTTAAGATCTTTGACAAAGCCCTGCGAATAGAATTGCGCTGAGAGCAGAAACAAAATTCCCTCTTTTCTCCGGCTTCTGCAGTGTTTTGTCAAGGCAGGGAGTGGGTGTTTATCAGATGAGCTTCCCCAGTCAAACTGGAGGCTAAATTTAAGAGTGTTAATGAATCTGGATCCTCACGTCACTCCCAATAAACCCTCTCTCTTCCACTTTATATAGTTCGCTCTCTCATCTGTAGATGTGTGCAAATATCTATCAAATGAATGCCAGTGATAGTAAATGTGTAAACAGCTGACTGAAAGTGATAAAGTTGCTCTAAGGAACTAAAGCATCTCCCTTTTGCTTCAATAATACCTCAGGTTTTCCACAGGAAGGCCTGGGATAAACTTTGCAGGTGTTGCACACTTAAAACAGACTAATAAATAAATAATATTAAAACAGAATAATATCCAGAATATTCATATTAATTAAGAAATTATAGTGATATCCCTTACAGAATTCTAAACATATCCCCATTATAGGAAATTATTAAATTATAAAATAAAACTTCTGGGTCGCAACACAAGGTAAAGACCTATTTTATAATAGGTCTTATATCTGTTAATGGATTAGTTCACTTCAGAATTAAAATCTCCTGATAATGTACTCTCCCCCACAAGATGTTCATGTCTTTCTTTCTTCAGTCGAAAAGAAATTTAGTTTTTTTGAGGAAATCATTCCAGGATTTCCTCCATATAGTGTCTTCAATGGGGTCCAACGGGCTGAAGGTCCAGATGTGAGTTTCAGTGCAGCTTTAAAGTCTCGACACGATCCAGTCGAGGAATAAGAGTCTTATCTAGACAATCCAGCGGACAGTTTATAAAACAAATAAACATTTATATACTTTTTAACCACAAATGCTGGTCTTGTACTAGCTGTGATGAGACACACATTACATAATCAATCACAAACCTAGTTTTTAAAAAGTGAACATGCAAAGACTAAGTCAAACGCCCTTTACAAAAAAATAAAATTAAAAGGTATAACAACGATGTCGGACGATATTGAAGTTGAGAGTTTTTCGCTCTACTCTACATTTTCCACTTACGTCAGTTCACCGCCTGACCTTTCCAACGTGATTACGTAATGCGTGAAGTCATGGACGTGCAAGATGAGCATTTGTGGTTAAAAAGTATATAAATGTTGATTTTTTGTTGAAAATTACCCATGGTTTGTCTAGATAAGACTCTTATTCCTCGTCTGGATCGTGTCGAGACTTTGAAGCTGCACTGAAACTCACATCTGGACCTTCAGCCCGTTGGACCCCATTGAAGACACTATATGGAGAAAAACCCTGGAATGATTTCCTCAAAAAAACAAAATTTCTTTTCGACTGAAGAAAGAAAGACATGAACATCTTGTGGGGGAGAGTACATTATCAGGAGATTTTAATTCTGAAGTGAACTACTCCTTTAATAATTCTTAAAGAGAAACACAATCCACAATTTTTAGATGAATTTAAAGGATTTGTATGTCCATCAATCTGTATGAAGAGTAAAAAAAAAAACATCTGACCCACATTCATAGTTAATCTCCTTTCCAAAGATTATATTTGATTTTGAGAAAACCTTTAAATGATTTGAATCCCTCTGTGCTTTTACCGCTCTAAGTTTATTGTTTGAAGTATTTCAGGAGATTCTGTACAATCCTTCAAACCGGTAATTGGTCACAAGAATCTTAAAGGGATCGTTCATTCTGTGATCATTTACTCGTGTCACTCCAAACCTGTATGACTTCATTTCTCTCTGGAACACAAAAGGATTTTAGATATTTTAAATAATGCTCTACATTGGTCAGTCTTTTACATGGAATTACAGTAAATAGGAAGTGAGGCTTTTAAGGTTCACACAAGCACCATAAAAGTATCATAAATGTAATCCAGATGCTTAATTTAAGATGAAATTTAAGTCAGTATTCACACATAATCCTCGTCTGCAGTGAGCTGTTAATCTCCGCAATCAAACATTTCTCATTTCGTGAAAAGATCTGATTTAAAAGTGATTCATTCACAAATCTGATTTTCTTTATTTTGTCATTTTAGAGCTTGACAGCCTCACTCAGCAGCCAGAATATCATTCAGCAATTCTCCTTTTGTGTTCCACCGAAAGAAAGAGTTTCGAACGACATGAACGTGAGTAAATCATGAGAGTTTTCATTTTAGGGTGATCTATCCCTTCAGAAAACACAAACTAATCTAATAATCTGAGACTGCATCAGAAGAGACACCCTGCGATGACCAACTCACTACAGTCTGGTAGAATACAGCTTTGTGTTTTTATTGGCTTGTGCTTATAGGGGCGGTTTCCCGAACAGAGATTAAGCCTAATCCTAGACTAAAATTGCCCTTTAAACCAGATTAACAGAAATCTGCTTTCTTGGTCAAGGCTATTACAGTATGTATGCACTGGTTTCAGACATTCCTAAGGAGATAATTAGTCATTTTTGGCGGACAGGTGAAATATGAGAGAGCAAGACTGCAGTATGCATTCGACGGCTATATCCACGACATAATATGCAAACGATTAGAGAATAATTTCATCAAAATTGAAGTTAAAGCATAACGTTAGGTCCCAGCGCAAGCAGCAACCGCCTCATATGCTGACCATTCAAATGGGAAACACACAAATTTGAGGAACAGCTATGTGCATGCCCAGCAGGGTAAGTGAAATGTGAAAATATTCTAATATTTATAAAACAAACAGCTTATCCATATGTATTGTGGAATAAACACAAGACATTAGCCTGACCACTTTGCAATGATAACATTCTCCCACTTATATTTTTAGCGCGCCAGGCTAACGTTACTGCTCACACGTCGGACTAACTTACTGTTATGAACTGATTAAGTTTGCATACCAACCTTTTCCTTGGAGATCTCCGGCAAGACCCCTGATGTTCCCTCCTTTTACTAACTACCTTTTACTTTTACTAGAACTAACGGGAGAGTCACGATCGGATTGGGGTAACGGTTTGGCCGTCGATTAACAAAATGCTGAAATATATTTTTAAGTAACGTTAAGTTATGTCAGTGAGCCTCCGTCTTGCCTTTAATCTAGGGTGACCATACGTCCTGTTTTACCCGGACATATCTGGCCAGGATTTCGAGATCGCCCAAAATGCTCGGGATTCGTCTTTTGCTTTCTACAGTCACCATTCATTATGTTTACATTATTACGTTATTTGACACTGACACGTACGTGCCAGCTTTGCAGGTCATGCATTCTGATTCACACGGATCCCGATCGAGACGAAAACACAGGAATTTTCTTAGCAATGCTTACACGCACATCAACCGATCACTTGTTTAGCGTTCATGTAAACACTACATTCAGATTAACCAATCGGAATTAATTCAGTACTACTGAATCAAAAGGTGTACATGTAAACAAAATGAATGGCGACGAGAAAGCAAAAGCCGAATCGCGGATATTTTGGGCGATCTCGAAATCCCGGCCGGACATGACCTGGAATATGGTCACCCTATTTAATCACACTGCTTGATCCACGAGCTGGACAATAACTTTATTCTAGAGCTGCTATAAAGCCAAAACACTTTACTTTTAATTTCCTATTATCAAAGCTGCTTTGGAACAATCTACATTGTTAAAAACGCTATAAATGAAGATGACGCCCAGCATTTCTCCCCTTGGGTTTTAGGTTTCGGGAAGGGAACAAAATCCACCACCCCGTCCAAACTTTTAGGATACCGGGTATCAGATTTGCACAATCCATACGCACAACGCTTCGGCATGTTTCCCTCGCTCGAAAGCTTGCCAGACCTCCCGCGCCTAGTTACGGTTGCTAAGCCACGATTGGCCTGTGGCGGTTTTTGGGCGTGGCTTAGCGAAGGGTCAATTAATATGATTATTGTAGCTGGACGTGTGTGTGTGCCGCGCGTGCAGTTCAGAGAGAGTTCTCGCAATGCACTTTTCAAAGCAACGGTGAAGAAGCATCGCCTCTGAATGAGGGGGGTTATTTATTTTATTTAAAATAACTTCAACTTTGTTTAATTTCCTCTCAGTCTTTATGACTGGAGCGGCAAAAAATGAAACACAAGCTCCATTACCGTGCGTGGTGGCGGACGGTAATGCATCGCGCATCACTCAGCTTGTTTGCCAACTGCCATAAAAACTAACGAACGTCGTTGTCATCAGGGGCTGGCGGGCTGTTGTATGTTTCACCGGCGTCGTAGCGAGCTTACTGGCTAACCGGCTGAAGTTAATATGGACATATCAAAGTTTTTTATACGGAACACTAACAGTAAACCTCACCGGCCGGAGAGAGATTCAGAAGCAGCGTCAGACGAACCGCGGACAATGTAATGATATGATGTAATGATGTTTACACCAAATTCCAATTTTACCTATGCAGGATAACTTAAAAATAGTCAGATAATGGTTGCCTCTTTTTAGTTGCCAGGGGTGAAAATGAGTCATCCTTCACATTTTTGGTGTTTTGGATTCACTACAGCTGGAGAACAATTAAATACA
Organism: Abramis brama; assembly: GCF_963993115.1. Lineage (NCBI taxonomy): Eukaryota > Metazoa > Chordata > Actinopteri > Cypriniformes > Leuciscidae > Abramis > Abramis brama. Next base: position 2,370,636 of record NC_139971.1, read on the forward strand.
AAATAGGTTGTAGGCAATACTCTTCTTTTACTGGGTGTAACTATCATCATTTTCCCAGATAGTGTATAGATTTTTAGGCATTCTATTATCTAAAACAGCCTGAAAAATAGTGCATTTAGCTGACGTAAATGGGAAAAAAATCTCCTCGGGGGAGTATGCCCCCGGACCCCCCTAGGTTTGGGCTGAGCCCCGAATGTTTACAACGTCTGGCTCCGCCCCTGGGGTTATATATATATATATATTTTTTTATTATTATTAAAAGGATTTCTATATTTTATCCACTCAATAGTCTACAATATAATAGCCATATAAACGTAGCGTAATTATAATAATAAAACATAGTGGGATATTCAGTGATATTGGCTGTGCAATATGGAACTGACCAGTGTACTAAATCCATAAGTGTCAAATACAGCAACAAGCAAAGAGGCATTGACAGAGAGTCAAGAAATGATGATGAGAAGAATTATTATTAATATTTCAGTAAAGTTCATTAAATCTATTCTGTTGTTAGTGTGGTCTTTAAACTTATGAACTGTGTATGGACTGACAAAGGTGTTACATGAGGAAGCAATTTGACAACAATGCAGTAAATATTTTAGGTGCATCAAAAAGCGTGCTCGTTAACATACCAGCAGACAAGCTAATCCAGCACAAATTAGTGCATAAAAGGTCACCAAAATGAAGTATTTGAACCTCATAATTAAATACAAAAGGAGGAGAAAAACTGCAAAAAGGTCCACTTTTTGAAAAAAAGAACCCCCCCTCTCAATAGGCTGGCTACGGACCTGCACACACACACACACATACATATATATATATGTATATATATATATATATATATATATATATATATATATATAAACACACTGGCTACGGACCTGCACACACACACACACATACATATATATATATGTATATATATATATATATATATATATAAACACACAGTACCGTTCAAAAGTTTGGGGTCAGTAAGATTTTTTATGTTTTTAAAAGAAGTCTCTTCTGCTCACCAAGGCTGCATTTATTTGATTAAAAATACAAACAAAAACAGTAATATTGTGAAATATTATTCCAATTTACAGTTTTTTACGATTGTTTACACACTAAAATAAAAAATTCCACACAATTTGCAAAATTCTACTCCAAGGAGCAAAACACCTCCACAGATTTGCACAACATTACACACAGTGATTTGTAAAACTCTACACACATTTTCACACCTTAGACACAGTTAAGGATTGTGAGGTTGCTTCCTTGTCATTAAGCCCCGGATTGCCAATGACCACACTAATGAACGAATTGGATAAACACAACCACCAGGTGTGGAAGCACACATGTGCTAATTTGAAAACGCAGCACTCAGGTGTGCTATAAAAGGCAGCAGGTGAGTTCACCTGTCTTCAACAAAGATGGAAGGAGCTAGAAGAAAAAGAAGAAGAGTGAGAATGAGAGGGGGAGCTCAAAGAGGAGATGAAGGAGGTAGAGGAAGAGGAGAAGGAGGAGATAGAGGAAGAGGAGAAGAAGGAGGTAGAGGAAGAGGAGAAGGAGGAGATAGAGGAAGAGGAGAAGGAGGTAGAGGAAGAGGCCCAGGTAGAGGAAGAGGAGAAGGAGATAGAGGAAGAGGAGAAGGAGGTAGAGGAAGAGGCCCAGGTAGAGGAAGAGGAGAAGGAGATAGAGGAAGAGGAGAAGGAGGTAGAGGAAGAGGAGAAGGAGGTAGAGGAAGAGGAGAAGGAGGTAGAGGAAGAGGTAGGGAAGGACTTATGCCATTGAAGACATAGCCTGTGATGTGGATGAAATCTTATGGCCTGATCCAGCCAGACGGAGAGATGATGAATAGTTACAGTATTCTTGTTGCTTTTACAGTAGTTTTTCTTCAGAGTCAAAGTGTATGTACTTCATGCAGTAATTTTTATTTGTCTACAGATTTTATTTGTTTCATTGATTTCATTGTTGGTTGATTACTGTAACTGATTATGGTAAGAAATACTGTGTAAGTATTGAAATAAATACTTGAAATATTCAGTCTACAGCATCAGTGTTGTGCAGTGATTGGTAAGTTTATAGTAGGCCTATTTGTGTACATTCTCCCTATATCTCAAACTACTCATGAAGAATGTTGTGGGTATGTCACTTTTTTTTTTCTTTTTTTTTGTCATCTAAATTATCCCTTACATAACAATGTCTGGCCAAAAATCTAGCACATGCTATTTCCTAAAATTAGTTTTTTTACAAATGTGTTTTATATTTATCACAGCTGTGTGTAACTGGCTGCAATAGTGTCTGATCATTGAGGACTGTGTTGGTTAAATGAAAACTAATAGCATTTTCTTCTGTCTTCAGTGTCACATGATCCTTCAGAAATCATTCTAATATGATGATTTGATGCTCAAGAAACATTCATTATTATTATCAATGTTGAAAACAGTTGTGTACAATTTTTTTTTCAAAATTCTTTGATGAATAGAAAGTTCAAAAGAACAGCATTTATCTGAAATCTAAAGCTTTTGTAACATTAAACACTACCATTCAAAAGTTTGGGGTCAGTAAGAATTTTAATTTTATTTTTTGGGGAAAGAAATAAAATAAATCAATACTTTTATTCAAGGATGAGTTAAATTGATCAAAAGTTACAGTAAAGACATTTATAATGCTAGAAAATATTCTATTGTAAATAAATGCTGTTCTTTTGAACTTTCTATTCATTTTTTTTTTATAATTTTGAAAATTTGTACACAACTGTTTTATATATATATTACAAACAGACTTCCAGCATTTCTTTTATTTTATTCCATTGCTGGTGTGTGCAGTTTATTTAGCTTGCTTAAAATAATTTTCTCTTGTTTAGTAAAATTTTTTTTGATTTCAGTCTTTTTCTGATTCCATTGTTTCCTTGGATTTGCTTCTCAGTCCCATGCAATTTTAAGCTTTTCTTGGTTCATTCCATGTTTTATAGGCAACCTCTATCATGCTAATTCGGATTAGCACAGTTGGTTTTAAATGAATCTGGTTTATTTTAGTTCAGGACTCCATAGTCCAGGTGTAACTAATCCGTACTTAATCTGTGTTACAGAAAGCCATTTTTTAAGACACGATTAACTATTCTAGATTAAGGCCTACTCCTATCTTAATTTAAACCCTGTCCGGGAAACCGCCCCATAGTGTTTTTGTAAAACTCCTTTGTGTCCACGGTTTAAGTGCTATCAGCCAAATAAATACTGGTAGGATCCAGTCCAAAGCTCAGTGTCTGGAGAGTCAGCAGTTTACTTGAAATACATTCACTGTTTCCAACGAGTCTCAAAAGTGTTGCTTGAAAGGAGCTGTTAAAATGTCAATTTGAATACCTTTGAATAGAAATAAAACAGTGATTATTTTAAAAAAATAAAATAAAATAAAATAATAATAATAATATTTAAATTCAGCAAGGGTGCATTAAAAATTGACAATAAAGACAACATTTTATAATGTTACAAAATGTTTCTGTTTCAAATAAATGCTGTTCTTTTGAATTTTATTTGAATCCAAGGATCCTAAAACAATGCATCATGATTTCCACAAAACTATTTAGCAGCAAAATCTCTTTTCAACATTGAAAATAATGAGAACCATTATTAATAATTGAGTACCAATAATAACTGAGCATCAAATCATCATATTATACTGATTTCTGAAGGATCATGTGACACTGAAGACTGGAGTAATGATGCTGAAAATACAGCTTTGATCACAGGAATAAATTACATTTTACTATATATTCACATAGAAAACAGCTGATTTAAACTGTAATAATATTTCACAATATTGTATTTTTAATCAAATAAATGCAGCCTTGGTGAGCAGCAGAGCTCTTAAAAACATTTTAAAAAAATCATAATAATACCAAATTTTGACCTATACACAATATGGATGAACAGATCTATGATATTCTATAGCTAGATAATTGTCTTTAATTTAAATAAAATAAAACGAACATGTCATCCCATTTTGAAGACAACTATTCAGAGTGTCACCTCTAAAGATAAAAGAACCGGAACATTAACACCCACGAACACACTCTTTTCAGTTTCATTCCCAGATGTGCACGCTTGCAAACCCACCGATGAAAGCATCAGCGGGCTGGAGGACAGAGCGTTTCTTATCTTCAGCGGCGGTGGGGGGCATCAGACTGACACTTTAACAGCAAGTCAGTTCTCTCTTCTTTTTCAAATCAGCACGAGGTTGAGAGTTAGATAAGTATTTGCTCTTTATAGCTTCTAGAAAAGCCCCTATAAACCACTTTAAAAGCTGGCAGGATAGATGAAGCGTAAAGGAGCTGAGCATGTAAGAAACTTTTAAAGATTCTATAAACTTTTATAAACCAAAAAAAAGAAGAATCTTAGCCTAACCTCTTGTTAGAAAGCACACAAAAAAATACTAATAAAGAAGAGAAAGCCAGAGAAGCCCTCAAAGGCGATAAAGCGGGCCGGAGTCTGACCTCAGGGTCACCGGCGAGCTTTAAACGCTCTCTGAGATTGTGCTTGAATCTGCAGTGGCCGAGGGATGTTCAGAACAGCAGGAACTTCAGCAGTGAATTCACCTGGAGTCAGAGCAACAGCAGGACGGGATAATCCCATGAAAGAAAAGAGAGAAGATTTCAAATATAAGTCTATTTGAGTCTGGAGAATCACATTACTGAATCACTTTCTTGGAAGCGCTGGAAAATGTACCCAGCAGATGAACTCAAATGCGACTGCTCTCAAATCCATTTCGCTGAAATATATCCTGCTTCGGTCTGATGTAAAACGCCTTTAGTGCCAACCCTTCTTGCTAGTGTCACTTTACTGTGTGGTGAGTTGTGTGAGGAACATGAGTTGAATGACAAAATACACTATTGGTCTTCTTGAGAGATGAAGGGTTAAGGCCAGTTCGCACCAAGGATTATAACAATATATAGGGGTGAGTTCAGGTTGATTGGGACACATTTTCCAAGTTATCTCAATGGCAAAAAGTCTCCCAATCACCCTGAAGTCACCCTATGTTACGAACTGCTCTGACACACACAGGTGGAGGATCCAAATCGCAGCTTTTATTAGGTATAATCAACAATTATAATCAACATGACAGGCTAAGAATCAAAACCACAGGGAAGACAATCCAAACAATAACTTAGTCCAAGATTCAGGCAAATAGGGAAATCCCGGAAACCAGGCAGCAGATCGGAGAGTGCTCGGGAATGCAGTGTAACATACAAGACTTCGCAAAGAAAGACAGAAAACTTAAATAGGCAGAGCTAACCAGATAATGACACACAGGTGGAAGTGATAAAACAATAGGGGATTTCGCTCCGGCTCGTTCTAGGAACTAAGGGCCTGTTTACACCGTTCTCAAATAAAAATGTAAAACTTTGTATGCATTTTGGCCGTTCGTTTACACGACAACGGCTTTTGGGTGACTGAAAGAGTGAACTTTTAAAACGGGTTTCAAAGTGCAAGTTTTTGAAAACAGTCTCCGTGTAAACAACAAAAACGCGAATCTCATGCGTATTACGTGTTCATTCTATAGTGCTTCATCGCCATCTACTGGCCTGGCAGCAGAATACAGCGGCCAATCAGCGAACACTAACACCAGTGGTAGTTCCTATAGTGCTGGTTTAGACCGACTCCGAAGTAGGAGCTAAATTAGTTCCTCCAAAAGGAGATCCTAGTACTAAAATCATTCCTAGTTCCTGCGGTGCGAACACGCAAAAAACAAAACAAGAAAAAAACAAAAAAAAAACGGGTACTTCCGCCAATAGTTCTAGAAACTATTTAAAGGTTCCTCCGGTGCAAAAGCCCCTAATAATGAGTCCAGGATTATGGAAAATGCAGTTCATGGTGAGATAACAAAGACATAAGGAGTGCCCTCTGGTGGAGCAGAGTAGAGTCCACACCACAACTATATTGATAACGACACAGAGGAACGATATCATTGGAATCACTTTCAGAACGTTTTTTTTTTTTTTCTCCCAGCATTGACAGCCAATCAGATTCCTATCAAACCTGCAGCACAGGCTGATGGTGAGGACGCTAATATAGTAGATATTGTTCTTGGCGTAAATGGGCGTGAATAGGCCATACTAATCTGGAAATGCAAAGATTAAATGGTGTTGAGTGGCACTGTTACCCTTCTGCCAAGCGATCTGAAGATGGGTGAAAATCAAAGAGGAAATATTCATGAACAGAAAGGCATAAAAGTTCAAGATGAAGGGTGGGGCAGGGATCAGAGAAGTGGGACACTACCCAGAAGGCCCTTGGATTGATCCCTAGGTAAGCGATAGCATGCAGTGCCATCTGCCCGCGCTCTGCATTGCACCACAAACTCCTCAACTGAGGTCACATTGATTTGAGTCTCTAGATCTTTATTTTCCCCCTAAATAAATATGATTATTTAGGATTTTTTGGAAATGATGCGTGTCGTGAGGCAGGAGAAGGCTGGGAGGCAGGAAATCATCTTATAGTCATTTCGACATTTGGAAAAATGGATTATCTCCTGTTTGGTACGAAGGCATTTGGAGAGAAGCCTAAACATGTCCTTAAGCTGAATCTGGCTAGCAGTGAAACTGTGCACATCTGCCAGGACATTGAGAGGAAGCTGTATTCTGAATGGGTGTTAATTTCTCTTTCTCAGATGAGATTAAATAGTAGTCTGGTTTTGCATGCGAGTGTGTTCGCACATGCACGTTTCAATCATCTGCCAGCATCAAATTGAAAAAGAAGGTAATACATAAGATTTTCACTTCGTACGTTGAACCTGAACAACGATGATCTATGTGGGGAAAACCAGCTCAGCCACTGACAGATGAAAGATGTCCAATTAATGCTTTTCATGTTCATACGCATTTTGCATTTCATTCATGTAACACTGGGTGAATCCAATTACCAGCTATTGTAATGCGTGCGTCTCACACATACGCCGTTTTTCCAACAACATCAGCAACACGTCTGAACTGAGAGAAGGAGAATAGTGTTTCAGTCAGGAGACCACCGCTATTTCAAAGCCAACATAGTTTAATCAGCACATGCACTGTACAAATGATTCTTACAGCAAACAAATCTTTACAAATAAAAGCAGACATTATCACCTGCAAAACAAAAGTCACATTATTATGTATTATAAAAAGCATTTGTGTCATAGTCCACTTTGGACATTCTACTGACTATAAGTAACTTTGCAACTACATGTCAACTTCTTCTACTAGCCTGAACCCTAACCTAACAGTCTACTAATACTCGAATGAGAGTTACTTGACATGTAGTTGCAAAGTTACTCACAGTGAGTAGAATATCTAAAGTGGATGTGGCAAGAGACGGCTGTCGGTCCCGCCCTGCTTGACACAGTGGACTATTGAAAAAATAGACTTAAGCAATGCATCTCAAAGCAGCTATTTTATTACACTACTTTTATTAAAAAAATTAGTCCTAAAGATAAACCAACAAGCATAGAAGATTACTTTTTTTCTGGAAGATAAGCTTGCCCTAAAAAGAAAAAAATAAATCAAGTGAAAAGAATGGCTTTGTGCTTCAGCCCCGTTCCCAATGTTCCCCCAGCACTGAATAATCATGAATCTATAATAATAATCAAATACAAAATAAACATGGTTACATTGTTTGACCATTTGCCAGTTTTTAAAGTAATTATGTAAATAAAACCAACTGCCGTCATTTTTTCTTCTAATCAGCTCATTTTTCACAGTTGCCTGTAGGGGCATAAAACTGAAGGAAGAGTTCATTGTGTTCGCCGTTTCTCCTTTTAATCTGTGCCGTGGGACTGTAAAACCCTTCATCCAAACCCTTATCGGATAATATACTGATGTTTCTGTCATTTATCCTGAAGGGCATGTGGCATCAACAGCATTCAATCCTGACATTATGACACTTGGAGTTCATTATAATCTTTGTTTTGGGCAGGATACAAATACACGCGTAATCACTAGTTCAGCGTGCAAACAAATTGCCTTATATTTTGATTAAAACGATGACTCGGTTTGATTACTGTTGTCGTGCAGATCTGTGTGCAGGTTGGAATAAAGGAGCTCATCTTGCTGGCAATCTTCTGGTATTGTGGATCAGAGCTGCAGATGGTGGCGATGGCCGTCGCTTGATTCTGGAGTGCGAAACATGCTCTTTAGGAGGAGGAACACCTGCTGGTTCTGCTGGGGTGGATTCAGCAGAACAGGCTTTAATTAAACCCTTATCTCAGGACTCAGAGAACTGCTCTCTACATCCGAGAGAAGCTCCAACGGACGATGTGGAAAATATGTATATACACTATATACACAGACTGGGCACTGGTCCAGTTGCTAGAAAAAGGTTTGGTTGTATGAGGCCACTTCTGATTTTACTGGAAAAAAAAGAGTCAAACAGAGAGATAGAGAAGAGACAGTTCATTAGAGGACATAAACAATAGTACAACACCAATATACGGTTACAAAAACATTCAATATATGCTTCTATAAAGTGCAGTATATCGGATGTTGTCTATTTTGTGTCTTTGTCCATATTCTGAGGTGACAGTTTATTATTTATACCCATAATGCACTCTGATTTATAGTATATGCACTCACTGAAGCTGACATATTACAATCTTACAACTTTCTGATATATCATCAAACTGGAAAGAGCAGAAAGACAAGCAGAAAAAAAAAACATGATTTAAAATATAACCATGCCGGCAGCATTATATAGATTGGTAATAAATAACAGACAATTTGCCATTCAGCATCCTGCCAAGAGCTCTTGACTATACACTCTTAAAAATAAGGTTCTTTATTGCATATCCATGCAAACTTCATTTGCACAAAAGTTTATAGTGGAAAACGTTTAAGCTTTAGTGTTCCTCACACTATGAAAAAATTGTTCTTTTAAGAATTGTTCACTGAAAGGTTATTTTTGGAAACAAAAATGGTTCTATTATGATATGACTGAGAAAACCTCATATTAGAACCTTTATTTTTCAAGCTGCTCTAAGCGATGTTGGGTGACGTCACTTCTTGTCAAACAAAACGGAGGCTAGCTCGACCCTCCCTCCTCCTCATCCCGTCCCCTCCCCCTCCTTTCCGTGCTTCCTGAAACAGTCATGAACCATTTAGAAAAACCAAACTGGATTTACCCTCATGTCCAGCAGAAACAGAGCCTCCTTAATGTCGGATCGGAAGCCCTTCTGCCGGAGGAGTTCTCGCCACCTTTTGAACGCTTTTCCGATGTAAATTCGGGACTTCGCGTTCCTTCTCTTTTTCCCTGTTATTTGTTATTTGTTCATCGGAACGTCGTCTCTTTGGTCGTGTGTCGGCAATATTAAAATTCAAGAGAATATAATTCTAACGTTAGTTGTTGTCTAGGACATCTCTTCATGCTTCTCTCTCCTCCACCCCCCACACCCCCCTTCATGCGCACTAACCCCGCTCTATCAGCTGATAACCAATATGGCACTAATATAATATAATATCATGCATCGCTAAACAATAATGAAATTAATTACATTTATTTCACTGCCTATGCAGTAGTTTTGTGTTTTGTGAGCTTGCGAAGCTCGAGAGGCCTGATCTCAGCACAGTATATTCACACAGATTGCCTGCTCATCCTCGAGTAAAGTCACTGTAAGCTACGAGTCTGCGTGTGCGTCGTCTTCACCCGCTGCACCACAGAAATGCTGATCTAACATCACGTTTATGCTTTGCTTTACGACTTCACGAGCGAATAGCCGTGCATGTGCAAGTATATTATCTCAGCCGGCGACACAGTAGCCAGTCCTGCCATCCGTCAGACCCAAATCCCTCATTTCCCTCACCTCCGCCGTCTCCCACAGGAGTGAGAGTGAACCCTGTCCTAATGGAGGTCACAGACCAGCTCGGAGATAATCAGACACGATCACGGACAAATATCACAAAGAGCACGCTCAAGGCTAGCTGCTAACCGCACAACAATTCATCAAACCCACAGCCGTGCACATGATGCCAAGCTTTTATGCAGAGTGAATTTCAGCAAAGGTTCAATCCTCGTAGTAAAACAACTAAGCAGGGATCAGATTATCAAGCACATGCGATAACGTGCATCAGGTTCATGAACCCCCACCCTCCCTCCCTCCCTCCCTCCCCCCCCCCTCCCTCCCCCCCCCCCCCCTCCTCTTTCTGCTTATAATGGATTACTAATAATAAAATCGAGTCCTGAACAATGCCAGGATGAATTCCCCAGATGGCATTGCTGGGGTTTGATTTGAACACGCACCCACAATTGCATCTCTGCTTTTAATGCTGCGGTAAATCAAAACCTTTAAATCTGCCCGGCGGGCAGGATAAAGAATCGGAAAGGAAGAGACACAACCACGGTAAAACGTTCTCATAATGTCATCTGCCAAAACTTATTCCCAAGCTGCATAATTACCTTTGCTATTTTTTACTGCCTGGCCTGTATTTAAATGAGAAATGCCAGGAAAGCAGATCATTAGCATCCCCTAATTACCAACTGATACATACATTAAATAAACAAATATGACAACCAGTGGTCTCACCTACCCTTCTGATGCTCAGTGCTCAAGTGTGTGTGTTTGCTTTGCTTTGCTATAAATCGAAGCTTCTTTAAAGCTGGTGTGAATTCTGTACGTGTTGTACTTTGGCTTCACGTTCGAGGAGAGCGGCTTGATCTTGTGTCTCTGTGTGAGGTCTATACAGTATACATAGACTGGATCAAATACTGTTGTTCTCTGGTGCTTTTAATGTAGTTTTCTACATCAATTTTTAAATTCATCTCTCACTTAGATTCTTCCTGTGTTTCTGGCATACTTGAGATTTACAAGGATGCTTTTCACTTAAATCCGTTCCTAAATGTTTTAGTGCTGAGAAAAGTGCAACGCTGACTGCATCATTTTTTGTTCTGCCAGACTGGTAGACCTGAGTCTGCTTACACTGAAATCAAAACCATTAATCAAGGAGGCTTCTCGGTCTCTCAAGGTTGATCAAGCTTTGCTTGAAGTCACGAAAGCTGCAACCTTGGTTAAGGTTCATTAAGTCTAGGAATATTAAATATTAGGTAGAAAGATAGTTCACATTAAGCATTCAGGACTTATTTTTCGTATTGCATTTTAAACAGAGGGTATTTAAAAGGAAAGGTTTTTGATATACTGTTTGAATCAACTTTTCTTAAGCTTTTACGGAATGTTGAGAGTATTTTTCCTTCAGACGTGGCATTTCCCTAGACTTTTTGGCAGGATAGAATAAACTTCTGTGGGATGAACTTCTTTTCGCGTATGTTTTAAAAGCTGTTATCAATGTGAATTCAAACCAGTGTTTCATACGTCGGTTTTATTGGCAAAGATTGATTCTGACAGTGTCGCTGTGTGTGAGTTGCCCTTGAGAGAAATCTATCCTTCTCTTAAGTATTTGATTTATGAGGTGAATCTAGCCGGTGACGTTTGGAACGAGTCTACGCCTGATCAGAACTTTAAAACATCACTGTTTAGGACTGTGAAATACACGTTTGAATCATTTGGAATTTGAGACGGTTCTATGTTTTCTCTTTTGTTTAAAATAATAACTATTGTGGTTCAGTGGTTCATGGGAGACAAAGTAGATTTCATTTCAAGTGTCAGATTTTTAAAGGTAAAAATATTGATTATTTGTGGGTTGGTAACTGGCCGTAACTTTTACAAATCTAATCACAGTGCATTTACTGCAGTTAAGTTATTGCAGGTTACATTGTTACATCAGTAGATGGCGAAAAGTCATAAGTGAGTATTTGGATTCATTTACTTAAAGGGGTGGTTGATTATGATTTGACTTTTCTAACTTTAGTTAGTGTGTGATGTTGCTGTTTGATCATAAACAACATCTGCAAAGTTACGACGCTCAAAGTTCAAAGCAAAGGGAGATATTTGCTTTTAAAGAAATTGGACTACAACAAACGGCTGGTAGAGACTACACCACATTCCTCCTGGGTTAGTGACATCACAAACCCTAGAATTTACATAAACCCCGCCCCCTGAACACGATTTATAGATTATCAAGACAGAATAATCAATGACTAGAAGATAACTCCACATCAGCTTCATAACTTCATCAACTAACCATTCAGAAATGTCCTGTTGTTTCTACATGTTGTCACTTCTTCTTGAGTCTCTCCATTATTGTCTGACTTCGGTTTGAACATAAAAGGCTAAAAGTTTTTGAAATTTCCAGTGCATGTGTGTGTGAGGTAAAAGGACACAAGCTCTTGAAGCTCCGCCCCCTGTGCCGGGAGCAGCAGCTCATTTGCATTTAAAGGAACAGACACAAAACGGTGTGTTTTTGCTCACCCTCAAAAAGTGACAATTTGAACATGCTATATAAAAATATCTGTAGGGTATTTTGAGTTAAAACTTCACACACACACTCTGGGGACATCAGAGACTTATTTTATATCTTGTGAAAAGGGCATTATACCACCCCTTTAAAACGATTTGTTAAAAAAATGCTGTTTTATCCAATAACTAAACAAGTGACTGCCTTTATGAATGAAGCATTGAATCACTTACTCAACTGATTCTTTCAAAAACACTGAATCATTCAGCATCGAAACGCCTCTCTCTGCGTTTCAACTTCTGTGGCTTTGTTTAGAACTATTTTTGCTGAAGGTGAAACGTTGAGTATTAAATGTAACTATAACCTCTTGTTTTTTTAACTAATGTAGAAAAGCGATTTCACACAATTGTGGTGTTTTCTTGCTACTCCAATAACATTTCTTTTGAAAAAGAAATAGTTTTTCGTTGCTAAAAATTAACAAGGGAAATTATCTTTAATTATGCAGGGGAACATGTTTGTGTATGAATTGCAGTGCATAATTCATCATACAATGAATAAATGTATCATTTCAGCTTCAAGATGAAAGATTATGAATGCATGCATGAATCAAACTCACTCCGAATGTGTAATATTTGGATCACACTGGCAACATTAATTTAGCATTTTCTCACACCAGAATTCAGCGGGTCTCACTGTTGGCACCAAATTACTTTTGTGAGTTTTGTTCACGTCACTTGTGAAAGGTGTGTGTGAAATTGCCAGATGACTCACTTGCAGCCAAGGAGTCTCCCCTTGACAATGAAGTGCAATCAAGCAAGAATAAATAAGAACTATATAAATTAGAGGCAAGTTGTGAGATAGGATTTGTGAGATATTGTTATCTTGTAGAGCTACTTGTCAGATGTGGCCACAGTATGGTGTGATGTTATTTGCATACTTTAAAATTCACAGTAAGAAATGAAGAGGAAGAAGTTTGAAATACACAAGCTGCGTTATACAGTTAGTGAACATTTAGCCGGGAGAGGTGTTTAGATGAATATGTAAATATGTTCTGCGCTTTCCTCTCAACAACAAAATAAACACACAACAAAAATAAATCAGAGTCGATTTCCATTTAATACCCACTTATTACCAAATTGCCATGGATTAATTGTTCAAAGGTGTTTACCAGCTGGATTGAACTTTTCTAGAAAGTTTGATTTGGCAAACTCCAAAAATGAACTCCTTTTGGCCTGATTTTGTTCGAAATGATGTCGCAACAGTTCGTTCTTTGCATATATTGGGGTGTTAGTGTTGTCTTATCTGAATGCAAAAGTGCAAAATCTGTTTTTGTTGTCCACAGAAATTGTATTCATTTGAAGTGACATTTTTCCACATGTGGTGTGGAGACACTGAAATCGTTTTAAATGTGTTAAAGCTTTATTTTGTTATCTTGAGATGGTGTGGTTCAGTCCAGAGGGACAAGAAAGGTCACATGTGAAGGAGGTTCCTTACATGTAACGCCAGCTAACATCCAATCATCATTAGATAGAGCAGTCTGCTCATGGTCATCGGGCCATTAGCTCTGGTCCATCAGAAGTTCACTGCAACAAATGCTTCCCTGCACCCCAAGGACAGTCTTTGTAACCTTTACACTTCCATCTCACACCAGAGCTAATGCTCTATATGCATAGTGACAGGAGGTAACCAGCCACATCTCCCCAGAGGAGGAGAAGACAGAATAATTAAAGAGCTACAGATCAAGTTGCTAGAACTGTCTCGGCTAGTCCAAAAGAATTGCACAGCGACTCGGCGAAAGTCACGACCCAGAGAGAACAACTGGAACAGTTCACCAAGTCTCAGCTTTATGCAGTTTAATGGGTCCTTGTGAGGTCATGACAGGTTGATCCATCACGTTACTCTGCACCATCTGTCAAAAGATCAGACATTCTTCTCTCAGGTTCAAACGAGACTTGAGTAAAATAAATCTCAAATCTCAAAAGGATAGCTAGACCGGATGACCAAAGAAGGGCCAATCAAAGAGACTGAAGTAAAGTGAATGGCAAATGAGGTGGAAATGATTCGTTCTACTAAGTGTGCAAATTAAACAATGACTTTCAGGGGGTCGATGTCTTAGAGGAACTGCTATAAGACATTTTCAAGGCACATTTTCATTTTGCACAATCCAATAAATTATAATTATATATTTATTTTTTGGCACCACTTACTTGGACAAACACCAAATATCTTCCAGCCAAAAGTTTGGAATATGTAAATCTAAAATAAAATTGTAACATTTTTGATATTTATGTTTTGTTAAAGTGGACCTATTCTGCTTTTTTCCCCATCGATCTGTCTTTAGTGTGTAATGTTGCTGTTTGAGAATTAAAAAGCTCTGCAAAGCTCCAGTTCTTCTCTATATCAGTGTCAGTGTTTCTGAACTCCTGAAACACCTCCATTGTAGTCTTGAGTTTCTTCCGGGAACGAACACGTCACAATATTCCTCATTTAAATAATTAATACGCAGAATAAAGGGGCGGGGCCTGGTTGAGTTAGTTAGTAGTGTGTTAAACTGGCGGTTATGGTAAGAGGCGGGACATTTCCCAAACACACTCGAAGCGCTCGACCAATCACAACACACTGCTCCAGCCGACCAATCAGAGCACAGTGTGCTTTCAGAAGGAGGGGCTTCATAGAGACAGGAAGTAAACAGAGCGTTACTGACAGACTGCAACAGTCAAATATGGAGAAATAGTGTGCTTTTGAACATTCAAGCATGGAAAACTGTTCTAGAGCCTAAAATCAAGACTTTTTAGGGCATAATAGGTCATCCTCTTTAATAAACAAATAATAATTCAATGTGTTGGTCTGCTTTTTGCTGCCAGGTGAAAATATGCAAGGCTTGATATATTATTAATATCAAAGAATAAGGAAACAAGAATGATAATCCTTCCATATTTTACATTTCTGTCCACCCCTTGCCTAATAATATAGTTTTTTTCAGGAGAGTTGGGTATTTAGTTAATGAGAGCCACCTGTCAGTGCTTTTAACTCCTATTAATATTTAATAAACCAGCTTTGTCTAGGATAGATTAATTGTACATAATAATAATTAGGTTTATTAGAAACTATTTTTTTGCCCGTTACATGCTCTCGATATTCCTCCAGGTGTGTTGCCGATTTAAAGATCATCATTAGCACACATGTGAACGCCCATGTTTGTTTGCCAGTGTTTTAATTAGAAACACTATTGGTTTAGTATTCAGTCTATTGTCGATCTGTACATGCTTTGGTTTTTAATTCTATTGTTCGCCGCTATGCCTTTTGAAGTGTCTCTAATGTTATTATAAATTCAAAGAAGAGAATTAATCCCAACACAGCAGACTGCTAGCGGCGTTCCCCATCGAAGACCTCAGATCTGGGCTTCCTCAACAGGTTTACGAAACAGAATATACAAACTTCATTAAACCAGTGTGTATTCTACACTCTTAAAAATGCCGGGTTGTTTCAGTCCATGTTTTGTTCAAATATGGACAAACCCAACCGTTAGGTTTAAAATTTCATAAAAAAAATAACCAACTGTTGGGTTCGTCCATATCTGACCCAAACATGGGTTGAAACAACCCAGTATTTTTAGAGTGTATGTGATAGTAATTGACACTTTCTTTGCTGTTGGCATGCATTTGTAATGTACTATATAAAATAATAACACATTATTCTATATTGATTGGAATCTTCCATAAAAAAATAATATATTTTCCATTCCAAAAATACAAAATTGAAATGTTAAACAAGCATGCAAAATAAAATCCTAAAATCCAACTCTTAAAAAAATAATCAATAGAAATACAAACCAGTTTCATCACATAAGCACAAGTGGAAGATGCAGAAACTCAGAATTGATTCATCTGAATTAATTTCCCCGAACTTCATCTGAGGATATCTAAATGCCCTTTTGATGTTAGCATTGCTTTTTAACCACTTATTCTGCGAGCTGTAGGCTAGGCTGTCGTATATAATTCTGGGCACATCCCAGATCAGTAGCCCGGTCCGGTTACAATGACACTTTGCCCACATTGATGTATTTCAGTGTATTGCGTAAGACACCAAAATGTACTGCATCTCATTACTTTATTGGCTCGGGCGACAAGAAAAGAAATTTCGGCCCAGCCATCTGACGGCTGGGTTCAGGATCAGATAATGATCTAACATGAGTCACCAACACAACGAAAGCTACTTTTATAACAGCTGTGACCCTATTTTAGGAATGAGTTTGGAAACACTTTGAGACAGATTCTGGACCAGTTCTGCACAAATAATCATGAATAAAAATGCTCAACAGTGGCTCTATGTAAAGCAACCCTCTCTGAATACATGCTGTCTATTCAGATCCCCAATTCGAATGCACGAGCAGTTATTTATCGTTCTCTGTGGATTTACACGCTGACAACTTAATCCTACAAATATGCCGAAGTGCAACCCTGCCCAGAGGCTCGAGAGTCTGTCCCGATGCTTTGTATCTGTCAGCATTCAGGTCACCTTCACGAATCCTTCAATTCTGTCTAAGATAATCAAGTCTCGTGTGGGACTCTGAGACGTGCATTTTAACAGTCTTCCGAGTGAATACGGACACGTCCAGATGAGCCGTGCATTTCCACCTCAGGCCAGCTGGATCACTGCGCTTGTAGACGATCATCAAATTCCAGAATATTATGTTTAACCCAACAGGAAAATAAACATTACGTAGAATGAGAATCATGTCGATGATGGCGTGTAATAAATGCAGGGTTATAGGTCACTAAAACTAAAACCAACAATTTAAACTTTTAATAAAACTAGTCATGTCAGTGACCCTAAAAAATAAAAATAAAATTTGTTTGCATTCGAACATTAACTTAACAGGCTTACATAAGTGAAACTATACGACTTCACAGACTGAGATGTAACAACTGGTATTACCAAAGTACCAAAGTTTTAACTAAAGTGCATTGAAAAAAATCAATGTTCAACAGTTTCAACATCATTATTACAAATGTAAATACTGTAAAAATGACAACTCTCATTTCCCAGAAGTCACTGTTGGATGTTTACAGGAGACCATATTATATATTCATAATTGGGGTCCTTTGTTTACTAGTTTGAAGGTTGTGATTATTAGTTGAAATTTGCTATCAGCCAATTTCCTCATTTCAGACTTCATTCATCAGTGTTTAATATTCTTAAGAGGCAGGAACATGACCACCGAATGTTGGACTCATAATGCAATTACTAAAATGTGAAGATGGAGAGGTTTTATTCCAAGGCCTTGTTACACTGTAGCACTTTGACAGGCCTAATTCATCACATGAACATGAAAGCTGACATTATCTAGTTACTTCATTATCGAGGGCATTCAGAATCTGCGCTGATACGCATGATTAGCACATGAAGAACTAGCAGCATGTACTTGAACTTATGTTAATGTGCTTTGAGGTTTGATAGATCTTTCCATCTACATTATTTAGCAGGCACGTTTATCGGAGGCGACATACAAACCAGGAATTCTACGGTAAGCAATTCAACCTTAAGGCAGTAGCAATAAGTTTCAAAATAATAATGCTGAAAAACACAAAGATATTTACCTGATCATAGCAACCGGCAAAGTTGAGGGATACCTGGGGTCCTTGTAGCACCTGTTAGCAGTTTAGCTAGTGGTTTCAAGATTGGCAAATATAACCTTTTTATGTCAAGGTTTAAGAATGCTTTCCTCTTTAAGTATTTTCAGTTTGAGTATATATGTAGTAATGTAATGGTTTATATATGCGTTGGCTGTGTTTTGCATTCTTTTATTAATGAACCAAAAGTCAGGTGCGTTTGATTGCACACAAATCATGTTGTCTTATTTCTTTATATTTGTATTGATGAAGTTTGATTGTGCTCCGCATGTTTTAGCCCTCCAAAGTGATGGCTTATATTGTATATAATAAGTCTGCTGTATTTGAAGAATCCCATGCTGCTGTTGTGGTCCATTGCTTATTAATTGGGAAATGTATTTTACTATTAACTAATTGGATTTCTTTTTTGTCCTTAATGTTTTTTAAGCATTCTGAGAATGTTAATGTGAATTCTGCATGTTGATTGTATTGTAATCATGCATTGAATTGGTGCATTCACAGTAATCAGTGTGTTGTGTTACGGTCAGAAAACTGATCTGATGGACATGCAGTTGTTTGTCTGATTGATGTTTTCTACACAATAGTTTTCACGTTACATCACACCGTTATACTGTAGGAACGCCCACATGGAGGACAAAACAAGTCTTTTCTCCTTTGACCGGCAGTCATTTTTACCATACTAAGCACTAACAGTGATATTAACAGCTCAAATTCAGTATACACCTTGATAATGATGCATACTATGTAAAGGCGAGCTGGTGAACCCATTATATAAATGCAATGTGCAGTTTCTCATTAAGCATTTTTTTCCATAGAACACCATTATAAAGAAAAATCACAACCATTCAGCGTGTTGCATTCATATTCTGGCCTCATCTGCTCGCCTGTATATAATATGCAATAAGGCGTATACTGAATTTGATTTAAATTGCGCTGTTTTAGTACAAGGCCGTTTGTCACGTTAAGCGTTTTAGAAAGTCCTGCTGTTTTAGTGATGGAAATACTGCAGCAGGTGTTGAATACTTGTTCACATATCTTTATTTTTCATCTTTTGAGAGTTGATCGAAACAGTGGCTTGAAACCGATGGAAAATGAACAGGCCTGTACTGCAGTTCTGTGGATGGATGTTTTGACCTCCAGGTCACGTGACTGCAAACTAGGAATACTTGATGATGATTGTTACATCATACACACACGTTGCCATTCACTGTAGTTCTTTCTGTGATTGTTAAATATATATATATATATATATATATATATATATATATGCTCTAAAAAGAGTTGTGCACTGTACAATAACAATTGTGAGTCGAGTGATAATGAAAGAGGATAAAGTGTCTTTAGATGTTTCTGCATGTGAGGGACTTTAAAACAAAAACTCATCCATGTACAGTAGTTTCTTTTGCTGTGTATGCTTAATATGACGTACATAAATAAGATCTGTTTCACTATCATCATCCTTTGTTGTTCCTGGAACAACATCCAGTAACACTTTATTTGAAGCCTTTATATATAATGCATTAAAAAAGTATTTTTTTAATGCATTAATTCTGCCCTGCAATGCATCTTATAATGAATTGTATGATATCATGAATAGCCTAATTGTAACTCATTTATCATATATTTTAATACTTTGTTACTCCTTTACAAAGTATAATGCATTAAAACACATGACAAACAACCAGGACGGAATCTGCAAATATTATAATGAATTTTAACTTTGGTTACTTTTTTTTTTTTGTGTGAAAAAGATACAATGCATTACAACATACATTATTAATAACTTTATATTGAATTATACATGTGCTATGTTGTTCTGGAAACCATTTTGGATTATGCATACATTCATAGCTACATATATCTGGATTTCTTTCTGAATTTCCTGCTCTTAAGTGTGTGTTTTTTACAGCAGGTCGTGCATGCTGAGCCATGACAGAATGCTCTAAATTAATTTCCCATTATTCTATTTTCAAAAGCATGAATTTAAATCTGATTTACAGAGGTTTCATTTATGAACAGTGGTCACTGAACTGCTTAGCCAAGGTACTGAATGAATGTATAGCATTTGTTCTGGGTAAAAGCCGAGGTGGGCTCCTCTCGGTCTAAAGCAGCGTGGGCTCAGGCTTGATTTAAGACGGGGTTTAGGAAATAAAATACAGCAATTTCTTCCCAGCTGTGAAGATTAGCTACAGACGCAGATTTCTAGGCAGGCTAGCCTTAGGAATGCAAATCAAAACTAATTTTAGAAGAACATCATGTTGTGACCATGCATGCGAATCCTCTGAAAGGTTTTATTTTTTCTGACCATTCAAGATCTGGATTATTGTTATGAAATAAACTGTTGTTCATTAACAGAACTGTGATATTGTTTAAACACGAGTAAACGACTTTAAAGAATCCCACAGCAGAGATATGAGTTGTCAAGATGCAGTTGCATTAGTTATGATCAGTGTTGATATCAATGTTTTTAATGTTTTGCTGCACGTTTGCTTGATCTTAATCTTAATTATTATTATATATATATATATTTTTTTTTTTATACAACAATTTAACCCAGTAAAGCCTGCATGTATGAAATGATAGTCAGAAAAATACAATTTTATTGAAATGGAACAGGTTTTAACCTTTAGACAAAATATAAAAAAAATTCTAAAAAAATACTTTGCAAAGATATGTGTTTGAATATCATATTTGATACATCAGGCTTTTATGGCTCATATAATTTGATATAGTGAGAACATGAGCGGAGGGAAAATAACAGCTCAATTTTATTCAGAGGCCCAGCGTGAGCAGAAATATGCAATTTGGTGCAAATTCTAATATTTATAGGTACAAAAAGTAAGATTGAATTCTGATGTTTTAAAGGGGTGGTAAATGCCCTTTTCACAAGATATAAAATAAGTTTCTGATGTCCCCAGAGTGTGTGTGTGTGAAGTTTTAGCTCAAAATACCTTAAAATTGTTATTTTTTTGAGGGTGAGCAAAAACACACATAGTTGATGAAGTTATGAAGCTGATGTGTAGTTATCTTCTAGTCATTGATTAACATATTCTGTCTTGATAATCTATAAATTGTGTTCAGGGGGCGGGGTTTATGTAAATTTTAGGGTTAGTGATGTCACTAACCCAGGAGGAATGTGGTGTAGTCTCTACCAGCCGTTTGTTGTAGTCCTTAAAAAGTGATTTCTTTAAAAGTAAATATCTCCCTTTGCTTTGAACTTTGAGTGTCGTAACTTTTGCAGATGTTGTTTATGCTCAAACAGCAACATTACACACTAACTAAAGTTAGAAAAGTCAAATCATAATCAACCACAACTTTAATGTAAATCAATGAGATTTTTATAAGAGTATAGCAGATCACTATATCTGCCAATAATGTCTTAATAAAATGATATTTAAATGCTTATAATCAAAGCTCGTTAGTTGCACAATTCTATACAATGATGATTGAGAGATGAAGAAATAAACCTTCCTCAAAAGCCTGATGATACTCACATTTAAACATAATTTTCAAAAAAAAAAAATAAATAAATAAATAAATATATATATATATATATATATATATATATATATATATATATATATATATATATATATATATACAGTGAGGAAAATAAGTATTTGAACACCCTGCTATTTTGCAAGTTCTCCCACTTGGAAATCATGGAGGGGTCTGAAATTGTCATCGTAGGTGCATGTCCACTGTGAGAGACATAATCTAAAAAAAAAAAAATCCAGAAATCACAATATATGATTTTTAAACTATTTATTTGTATGATACAGCTGCAAATAAGTATTTGAACACCTGTCTATCAGCTAGAATTCTGACCCTCAAAGACCTGTTAGTCTGACTTTAAAATGTCCACCTCCACTCCATTTATTATCCTAAATTAGATGCACCTGTTTGAGGTCGTTAGCTGCATAAAGACACCTGTCCACCC
>NC_139971.1:2397500-2422500 GCF_963993115.1 Abramis brama
TCATGCATAATACTGAAGTTTAAGTATGCTGCATTACCCATTCTGTTCAGGAACAGGGATGCCAGCACTTTATATCTGTATTTTGGCCTGATTTACTCATCAGGGTGATTTCTGTGCATAGCCCTATACACACTGTAATTGTTCCTCATGGGGGCATAAGGTATTTTCAACAATATGATTTTGTTGCAATCTGAATCCAGAATGTTGATGTTTTTTTGTTTTTTTTTTCCCACCATCCGCGTAAAATAACCTGGCTGAATTACCTATTGTATTTTTGACAAGCACCAAGGTTCTGTGTTAATTTAATTGCTGTCCGAATTAACATCTCTGAATTTACAAGAAGGGATCAACCCAAAAGTCACTTTGTAAATGCTTTTTGACCACTGCCAAGCACCATACAGTACTGTTGTGCTTTGCGCTAATGTGCAAGCATTTTAAATATGGAGACTTTTATTACTGAAATGTTAGAAAGTGTTAACAAAAAAGAAAGAAAAAAAGAAAACGTTTGAAAGGGGCTATTATTATGGCAGCTGTACAGGTAAACAATACATTTTACATTAATAATTGCAATTGAATACTTAATAAACCGGATAAATTCCATGATAATCAATTCAGTATAAGATCAAACAGATCCATAAACATTTGTACATCTGTAAAGTTGCTGATACGTAAATAATTAAAGTTTAGATGTTGTCAATACATCAATATGGTATATTTCAATGTCTATATAAATGTAAGCAATAGTACATGTGGTAGAATTTACATATAAATACATACAATTTAGGGCTTGCAAGACTATGGTCTAAAACGCATAAACAGCAATTGCGAGCAAGATTTCTGTCATCTTTGCAGGAATGCCATAAGAAGATTCTACAAGGGAACATTTCTCTTTAGCTACACTATGAAAGTAAATATCAGGCACAACAATGCCGGTATAACCATAGATATCTATTGGTACAGTGTGCATCACATGACTAAACATGCGTCATCGCTTTCGAATACCTCCATTTTCACAGTCCACAAACTACAACGCGAAAACTGCATTTTCTAAATTATCCACTTGGGAGAGCGCTTTCAAAAAGCTCCATCTTTGTTGACAAAAACGCTGTCTCAATGTCGACAGAAGGCCAAAACACAGAGAAAAATATGTTCTTTTTTCCAAACAAAAAAATATTAGTCTGGACAAGGCCTTAATGTGCCTTTGCTTCTTTGGGATAATTGCAGAATAAATGGCAGGAATTAATTGCTATACTTCTCTGTGTACATGTAAAAGAACCTTTGCATGTGAAAATTCCTGTATAATTTAAATCTGGAGTTAAAACATAGAGGATGAAATGTTGGAATGAGTTATTCAATTGAAATGTATAAGTAGCTTATAACTCATAAGATTAGAAAAAGTCATCCAAATGGCCTTGAGATCTCGAAGACTCCAAACCAAACACTGAACCAGGCCTAGTTAAAAATGTCTCTGCATCTGTGAAACTTTTTTGCTTAGCTAAGCTGATTGTTGTGCTAAGCCTCCAGTTTTCAAGAGAACTTTTTTTAATGACACACGGAAGCTTAACTTCTGAACTGCATTAGTGTGCGGTGGTTTTTAAAACTTTTTTATGTCCATTTGTGCAAAGCCAATGTAAAATAAAAGCCACTTTAACTTTTCTATCATTGTGCCTTGGATCATCACTTTTAATGTCTTGCATTGGCTCTCTGTCTTTCCACCTCACACACACACACACACACACACACACACACACACACACACACATATATATATATATGTATATGTATATGCATATGCATATGTGTATTTATTTATGTATATGTTATTATATATATTATTATGTTTTCTACTTTCCTAGTCCTTTCCACAATAGAGTTTTGTTCATATTGCCGTGCTTCTCTTGGCACGTACACCACTAACAAGATAAGTTACCGTTTACTGTTGAGTGCATGGGGGAAGTTTAATCTTCCTTAATTTGGTGACAGAAGTCAAAATGAAATTGCATTTGCTAAATTCTAATGAGAAATGGAGCAAATAATGAAATGACTCAGGAAAACAATTCACACTCACTTAATATGCAGTTTCCTCTGGTAAAGATCATTAATATGTTGCTCTCCTGCGGGTGACGTCTGAGGCACACTTGAATGGTTGTCGTAATGGAGCATAGTTCAAGTACTGTGCACCGTATTGAAATAAAGTCCCAGAGAAACGCACACACATACAAGGCTCGGCATCTGTGTGAGCGCTCAATAGTTTGTGAATCGATACAAAGCAGATGGCTTGGAGGACAAAGATATGAGCAAAGATTCTGATTGACAGCCCACGGCCTTAGTGAATTAACCCTTAAGAGTGTTGCAATATCAAATAGAGTGACGGATGGGTAGAAACTGTAAAAATACAGTAGTACTGACTAACTCATTTAATTCATTCAGCAGCTGTGGTTGCAGAACTTTACTGTAAAAAAAAATATGGTAGCAACATTTGAAGTTTTACAGATTGAAGCTAAATTTACAGTTCATTTCATTACCTGAAATAATGTTAATTTTTCCAAATGATTAAAATCAGTTTAAAGTCTGGATGAAATCAAAATTGACCGTTCTTGTTGTTTATGGAATACTGCAGTGTTTATAATAATAAATGATTTATCCGTGCACATCATTAGTGCTTTAAATTCATGTTCCTTCAATCTTGAATCAGAATAACTTCCCCTCCCTCTGGATCTGTCTGCTGTTTTTTACACCGTTAACCACCAGATCGTCCTGTAAACCCTCTTGACGAAGGGCATCTCAGGAACTGCACTCCAGTGGTTCAAGTCTTCCCTCTCAGCAGGTCCTACAGGGTGTCGTGGAGGAGTCATGGAGGAGTGAAGTGTCTAAGACCCAAAACTTGACTAGTCACATCACTTGCATATTGTTGCCATATTGTTGGTTTGATTGCTACTATTGCCTTCACATTTGTAAGTCACTTTGGATATAAGCATCTGCTAAATGATTAAATGTAAATGTAAATGTGTCAGCGATTTCTCTTCTCTGATGACGAGGGCGGGGCAACCTGTCACTCACATGAGATCCACCAATAGAAAACTACAACCATCCAACCATCCAATCAATTCCCCACAGACAAAATCAAGCCCCGCCTCGTTCTTGTTCTAGAAGCGTTTCACTCGGATACACGGCACAACAGGAAAGAAAAGACTAGCGCAACGTCCCTTTAATGCCGACTTTAACAACACAGCTGGAAAACAGAAAGCCACATGAACAAAGTTCATCACAAGTAGCTTCTCTACAAACTGATAAAAATACTAATATCTAGAAGGTGCACAGTGTCATCGTCCAATACACCATCATAACACACAACATTTAATAAACCTTAAATATTATAAGATGTAACACAGAAACTCAATTTACATAACTGATAATGTACATATAAGTACTGTCAAACATTAACTTTTAAATTCACATATTAAAGTTAAAATATTTTTTTTTACAGTGTACAACAGTCTTTCTGTTTCAATATTTCTACATGTTGACTAGTTGATTGGCTCAAATCATTAACTCTGATTACTAAACCATTGTTGTTCAGATCCCACAGTAAAGCGAGTTTTAATTTACAAACTGAGGTTTATTCCATGTGTAGCTCTACTACGCATTCAATACAAACTCAACTATTGTTCAAACGTATGTCAAATTGCACAAGTCTAGCGTTTCAAACAATGCCTCAGGACAAGAGACGTCCGAGCACTCACTCGAATGTCAAAGGGAAATTTAGATGGACGGTATGGAAGAGGGGAAGATGAGCCACCTGTGATGAGGCCAATGTTTACAGCCACTGTGCTGGAAAAGACCATTACCCAGACCTTCCTCGGCAGCTTCTGCAGGGAAAATGTGCACGCTTTATTTAACAGTTCAATCAGGGCCCATCTTAGAGCTTAATGGAGCAGAAATACCAAAAGCCAACAGTTGTTATGGAGTTGCATTACCTGTCTGACCTTTTGGCTATATATCATCATATAGAGCGCTAGTCTTTCTCCACAGCATTGTTAAAGTGTGTAGATGCACCTCACAACCACGGTCTATTATTATCATCAGTATAATTATTGTTATTATTCAAAATGAAATGTTAGTCTTTTAACCAATGATTCTGTTAATTAGTAGTTTTTGCAAGCTATTGCTCATAGTCGTACTTAATTTACAAATCAATAAGTGTAAGTGTTAAGTGTTACATCTTGTCTCACAGATCAACCCGCACTGTTTCTGCTACAGATGTGAATCATATGGCTTGTTATTAGTGATCAGACATAAAAAAATAAAAGACAAATGTGATTCACAACGGAGGAAGAAACGGAGCCATTTCTAGGGAGCTACATTAGGTTTTCTTTAGAAACTCTAGTTTGATGATTTGTGCTTTGGTGAGGCAGAGGTTCTTGGGTTTTTCATGTAAACTAAAATTTAATGAGAAGACATATGTAGTTTTTATGTACTAGTATGAGTACGCTGTGCTTGTACTGTCTGTTCTTTAACAGGGAAGAGAAAAAAAAGGACATTCGGCGGAATTTTTGCATCATCAGCATTTGATGGTAACATATAGTAATATTCATCTTAAATAAAT
This sequence comes from Abramis brama, assembly GCF_963993115.1. Taxonomy (NCBI): domain Eukaryota; kingdom Metazoa; phylum Chordata; class Actinopteri; order Cypriniformes; family Leuciscidae; genus Abramis; species Abramis brama. The sequence goes on from NC_139971.1 coordinate 2,402,107, forward strand.
AAATATACACACAAATCCCAAACATACATAAATAATAACTACATAAATAAATGAAAATCTAATGTTCTAAAATAGCTGCACAAGCCAGACTTTCGAAATTTTTTTTTTAAACTTTAGTAAAGAGGACCTGAACTTAACCACTAATTTTAAAATGGAATATATTGGGTTCATAACAAGCATCACACTGTTACAGGAAGCTGATTCTCTCATTCTATTAATGAGACAGATGGTCGACCACAATGGATCATCCAGTTGACGGATGCGGAAAAGAGAGAGAAAAAAAGTCATATAATATAAAAATATTTTGCTGTGAAAAGAAATGAGAAATGTCACCTTCTGATAATATTTACCATGTTCTGTCTTTGCCTTTCCCTCATGCATACTGTATATTTTCTTTTTGAGATGGCCTGTAACAACATTCATTCCATAAAACCCCAGGAAGGATGACTCAAAAATACATGAGCATATAAAAATTCATTAAAGTGTGCTGTATTCCCCAGCTGACAGGGAACGCTCTCTGAACTGTGGATAATGTTCTGCCAAGGTCCCCATGAACAAACCTTCTTCCAGTAACATTAATAGAATGTTCATTCAAAGTTAGTTGGTCCTAAATAATGTTTTTAAAACATTGGAATAAAAACATTTATACATCAATCATAGAATTTCTTGTTTTACTTGGACGTTCGTTTATTTTTTATTTTTTTTAAATTATACTATTTGTGTAACTTATGGAAGCTTGTTTCTGCCATGGAATAAAACAATTTAAGATAATTGTGACTTCTTATCTCACAATTCTGACTTTTTTTCTTGCGATACAGAATTTTTTTATTGCAATTGCGAGTTTATATCACACAATTCTGAGGGGGGAAAAAGTCAGAATTGTGAGATAAAAAGCCCCTAATTACCTTTTTATGTTTGTATTCAGTGGCGGAAACAAGCTTCCATAGTAACGTTCCCATTATTATTGCAGAATGATAAAATTAAATGTTTCCTTACTGTTTGCAAAACCAGGAATAAATGTGTATATATTTATTTGAAGCTCTGCTCCTATCGATGTTGAAAAAAAAACAAAAACAAAAAAAACACACAAAAAAAAACATATAGCCATACCAAAATACAACTAAAGTAAATGAAAACAAATAAGAATTACAAAAAGACAAACCAATTTACATAAACAGTTTGAGGTATAGGTGAGGTATAGTGCAATAAAGCACAGTTCTAGCTTAATAGAAGTAGACTAGTACAAGCAAAAATCATCGACTGAAAAGATTAAGTAAAGTTAAAGTAGTGGAACTACTTAGTCGAAAACGACTAAACTAAGAACTACTTAGTTTTTAGTCGAAAACGACTAAAAACTCTGTATTATCCATGCCAGGCCAGTAGTTGGCTAGGTCAGAATTTGGCATATGTGCGTAAATATGTAAATAATGCGTCTCCGGTTGAGTATTGTATTGTAACTTTATTGATATTGTAACTTGCACTTTGAAACCAATTTTCAAAAGTTTGTGTTTTCAGACCCAAAATGCAGTTGTCATGTAAATAAATGGACAAAACCCATATAAAGTTTTCAGTTGAAAACGGTGTCTTGTATAATGCCCCTTAATGTTTGATAGCAAAACTGAGAACACATTTTTGTTAGCTCGTCATGCAAATTATTGAAGAAGAAGAGCACTCTTCCTTGCATCTGTAGTCTAATAATAGGAATGTTGTGTTCTGCATGTTTGCTTTGTGCGGCTGAGCATCTTTTTCTCTGTGAAATGGTGATTGCACGGTCACGTATTGGTGGAATAATGACGACACGTGTCAGTAACGAAAGCTCATCAGGAGGGAGGACAAAAGAAACAACAGCATCACCTGGGCCTGTTTTCTTCTGATATATAAGGTGAATTAAATGGGACGATCTTTGAATGCGGCCGCACACATATAATATGCATGCAGAGGGGATGAGCACAACAATGCTGATGAATAAGGGTCATTGTGCAGTTTTTATGAGGTCAAGCTCGCCGGGAACATTAAACTTCACAGCTTCCCTATATATAATACAGCCATTGTAAAGTAAAATCCAATAGAGGCTCACATTAACTTATGAGTTTCTACTGAAACAACCTTTCATTTCCAAGAGCTTCTATAAGTGTCTGAGAGTTTGACATTTCCTTCACAGTGCTCCACTTTGAGTGTGTGCGATATATTGAATTATTTAAATTATTGATATTGCTTTAGAATTTGAATTTTACCAAATTCATTCATTTGGCCCTTTAATACTTCAGAACCTTTCAGTTGCGACCTGTAAAACCCCTGATTGTTCCTCCTAGGACATTTTTTGGTCTTATTTTAACATAAAGTGTTTCACTGTGGACTAATGTGTTTGTTTTCAACTTCTGATTGCTATGTCTGTTCTATATTTGTACCTTTTAACATGACTGGAGGTTTGTTCCTGTTTTGTTTTTATATTCCCAATATATTTGTTATTATTTTCCAAACAAACTGTTATGGATTTTTAAACAGTCTCTCATGAAAGTTATGCATGACATTTATGAGATGTGCACAGGAACCTTTTAAATGTCAATATGCAAATTCTAATGCTAATCCATATTATATTCCTAGTTCACTTTAGACATTCTACTTTTAGTAACCTTGCAACTATGTCAGCTAAGTCTCATTACAGTATTAGTAGAGTGTTAGGGTTCTGGGCTGCGTTTCCCGATAACGTTGTCTCTTAGCGCGCTACGAAGACTCTTAAGGTATAACTTAACTAAAGGTGTACCATTTCTAGGCGTGTTCCCCGAACCATACCTTTACCTTAGGAAGCTGCTTAAGATATTCCTTCTTACGTGCGACGTTACCCGGTGCTGTCCGTGGCGATGCTGCTGAGTTGGTTGATATCGACGGCTCAAGAATCAGTTATTCTCTCGTGCAGGGGCTGCTTCACTGTGTTATGTGAGAAAGCGATGTTCTTTATAAAAGAAGCACTTCAGAAATAGTTGAAATTGCATTTATTAGGATATAAACAATAATCCAAACTATAATAGTCTAGCCTACATATTTTAAAATTGTATTATATATTGCTGCCATAATAACCATTTCAAATTTTTACATACTTTCTTCTCTTTCCCATTTTTGTTCGCTGAGGTGGAGCTGTGATGAAATATTGTTCTTGTAAACACTTTCCAGCATTTCAGTAATAAAACTGTACATCTTACGTACGGTGCTCGGCAGTGATCAAAAAGGATTTAAAAGGTGAATTTTGAATCTCTTCTTGTAAACTCAGAGATGTGGATTCAGACGGCAGTTAAATCACCACACGACCTGCTTGTCAAAAAAAACAATAGGTAATTTGGCCGGGGATTTCTACGCGGGTTGGGTGAGAAAAAACACTGACATTATATAGGACTTAACTGACAGTAGCCTATGCTTCCACTGGCCTCTGAAAGCGCTACGCGGACGGCGTCGTCTTTTAGCACAACTATTCGCTGTATCGCTGCCATAGTTTGAGCAAACTCCCCACCACAATCATTCACTTTAAATAGACTATTAAGCATTTAATGGTTTGCCAGCTGATGTACCTTTGGATAATTTAATTAAAATCTAACAATTATCAGTGTGATTACATTATTCTTTGCATGAAAACACTTGAATTAGCCTAATTGAACACTGTCTGTGTATTAAAACTTCAGAGTTATATTCATATAGACCTGCAACAGTGATCAGGTGAAGCTAAGAGTGGTCCAGACCAACCTTCCGAACGTATGGCTTACAGAAGGTATACTTAACTAAGAACGTTTTGGGAAACACGTATTATCGATAAGGTACAGCTTAAGGTGTAACTTAAAGGGATAGTTCACCCAAAAATGAAAATTCTATCATCATTTACTCACCCTCAAGTTGTTCCAAACCTGTATGAGTTTCTTTGTTCTGCTGAACACAAAGGAAGATATTTGGAAGAATGTTTGTAACCAAACAGATCTCGGTCCCCATTGACTACCATAGTAGGAAAAAATATATACTATGGTAGTCAATGGGGACCGAGATCTGTTTGGTTACAAACATTCTTCCAAATATCTTCCTTTGTGTTCAGCAGAACAAAGAAACTCATACAGGTTTGGAACAACTTGAGAGTGAGTAAATGATGACAGAATTTTCATTTTTGGGTGAACTATCCCTTTAAGAACGACGTAGTGTTAAGAAGGTTTCGGGAAACCCAGCCCAGGTTAGTAGAATAAGTTGACGTAGTTGCAAAGTTACTTATAGTCAGTAGAATGTCTGTTGAGGAGCATCAGAATAAAGTGTTATCAGATATTAATCAGACAGTCTACTAATACTCTAATGACTGCTAGTTGACATGAAGCTGCAAAGTTATAGTCAGTAGAATATCAAAAGTGGACCATCGAAACAAAGTGTAACCTACTTTTTGCCAAGTTTTGGTGACCTTTGACTTCCATTGCATGTTTCACAGATGAAAAGAAAGTCACAGGTTTGGAACGACATCAGAGTATTTGATCAATTTTGGTTTAAGTTTATATTTTCTAGAAGATGAAGTTATTACTTCACGACCACATTCCCCATAGTCTTCATGAAACACCATGGGCAAGGTTTTTTGGTTGCATTTCTGGGTTAACATGAATATTTGTGATTTTGAGCTTGGAAATAATGTTAAATTATAAATGCATAAGGCATCCTTTCTGAATCTTAGCTGGAGTTTGCAGTAAACAATTAATAACAATCACTCCGGCATGCATCTTTAATGAGACCGAGAGTGAATTGTAAACTCTGCAATTCCAGTAGACGGTGCAGCGCTGACAGACACCAGTATTATTCAACAGTCCATTCCCAGCTAAACCTTCACTGGTTTATTCCTCCTTCGGCCCAGAGACACGTCTGCTGTATTTCTTCATTCATGTTCTTTGACCTGAGAGAAGAAGGGTGCATGGACACATATACACAATTACTTTTACAGCTAATGTGCTCAATCAAACATCCACTAAAGCCCATTTGGGATGCATCGTCCTTGGCCTTCTTTGTGCCACAAATGGGGGTCAGAATGGGGGTCAGAGAAAATACATTTACTGAATGTCTTGGCATGGTGCCCAAAATCAAATGGCGAATTGTGGTCTACCAGGGAGATTCTATAAAGATGAGATTAATATGTACAGCTACGGCCACTGGATTATAATAACAAATAATGTAATTTGCTAAAATGATGCTTCATAAATCTGAAAAGTTCCACTAGGGAAGTTTAAAATTGCTTTGTGTTTCATTGGCAGATATTTGAAACTGTAGAGCCTGGGAGTGTTTGTAGATCAACACATGAGTACTGCATAAATCAGCAGGTTGATTATTTCTACTTCACACGGACCTTCCTCATACAGTGTGCGTCTTCTTAGAAAACAACACATTAGAAAAGAATAGAGCTGTACTTGTTAAAGCAGGGGAACTATTAGCAGGGAATGTCATTTTCTCTTTGTTTGAAGGCATTTTTTATCTCATTACCACTAACTGCTTTTCATTTACTGTGACTGTGAATTGTATCTTTCACTAAACAAAAGCAATAGCCACTTCTAAATTCTAATGAACGGGAATGTGAGGATGGGCTGCGTAAATCAACATGAAATGCATCTCTATAGCACACAATGTGTTTATCGTGCAATTTATACGTGAAAATATTTTTTACGTGCATATGATAAACACTGTAAACCCCTTGGGTAGGATTAGTGGTGTGGGGTACGTGCGTATTACACGCTATAAAGTATGTATCATATAGCCTACCACATGAAAACTGTGTATCATATGCATGTAAAAACTAAATAATATGTGTGCTATTGATATGCATTTCATGAGATCTCTGTGCATTGGAAGCTTTAATTTCATGTATTATTTATTCACACAAAGAGCATGGAACAAGCATTATTTGCCAGTCTAAGACCATTTGCTGGTCTAGAATTGTTGCGTTTTTTTTTGTTGTTGTTGTTGTTAAACTGGCCATTTATCAGTGACTTTGTTTAGTTGCACAGATGCTGATCTGATTTGAATCAGATAACCTACACTGATACATAACCTTAGCACTGCAGGCCAATTGGAAATATCAATTTACATGTCCATTACATGTAATCTGAACAAAATACACATACGAGTGCATGTTGAATGTAAATAAATTCAGAGTAACCTGTGTCAACGTGCATTGAACAGGTTGTAATTTTTGCACCATTTTTGTCCATCTTAGTGAGCTGAATAGACATCTTTGCATGTGTAGCAGAGTATGGCATGAGAGAGTCGTCTGGCATTGCAGTCCACATAAATGCAAGGTAGATTGAATTTAATTGTGAAACTACCTGAATTCACAGGCTTACATGGCAATTATTTTTCGGGCTCATTGGAAAAACGTGCGTGTGAGGATACGATTCTGTGAGATAAAAACACATTTGCTGAAGCAACCATGTCATTTAATCTTGCATCTATGTGTGTGAGCTTTTTTATCGTGACTCGTACCTGAGTGCTTCACACCACCGGTGCTGTGCAAGTTTACTACATCAGAAAACACAATTACACGGAGATATGTGATCCAAACGTCAACATGTATTTGTTTACAAATCATACACTATGGTAAAAGTGTTTTGAGCTCATAACACAATACTGGGCAAAGAACTGCAAGAAATAAAACTTTATTAGCCGATAATCCAGCTCTGTAATCATAATTTGTGTGAAAAGGAATTAAAGTTGATGCTTTTTCAGTTTTAGGTAGAGGCACATTTTCAAATGAGCCTGTGTTGATTATTTTCCCAACTTTGGTGTTTGTACAAGTTTTTCATTAAAATCAAGCTGTTATAGTTGGATTATTAACTGGATTTAGGGTGCATCTAAACAAAGCTATTGGTTTTGGAGACAAATGTGCAATTTCCCATTAAGCTGAGGTACTTTTTCTTTTCAGTTTTACCTGCTGTTATTGGCCTAAATGAGGGGGGTGATGGTTATTTGTATAAGGAGTTTGTTCCTCTGTTTGATGAGACACCAAACAGCGCCAGGACCCGCAGTGAAAGAACTGAAACGAGTCTGAGAGCCTCGCAGCTGGGAAGCACACAATTACTCTTTCCTCTGCAATCAAACGCAATTATCTTTTCAGTTTTGTGTTGTCAGTGTGCTCGATTTTTTTATTTATTTTTTCTTCATGGCCCTCTGAATTGTCCTTTATTAGTAGTCCTTTATTTGCTGGCCGGGAAGCTGTGTAATAAAGTCATTCTTCTACCTCGTAGGACACTGCGCTTATGAATACTTGAATCGGGAGGGCTTTAACTCACACCTCTATATTTGGGCTCGATCGCAAGCTGTCGACACTATAACACTCCTGTGCATCTGACTCACATGAATGTTGTGAGATTACACCATATTGGTGGTTTTATTTAGAAATCATGCCATTTTAAGTAGAGATCTTTGAGGGAATACCGGGTCACAATAATGAATATTCCTATAGAAATCCCTGACAAACCTGCAACCAAAGGCACATTTGACCTTTTCTTGCATTCTGCTGCATATTTAGATAATGCAATTAGCAGTATTTGTCTTAACAGACCAATAGTGGATTCTTAAATTACCATGGATTGCGTTTGCAATTTTTGTGTGACTCTGAGTGTAAAGAAATGCCAGATCAAATTACAGAGTCTGGAGTGCATTTCAATGGAGAGCTCCTGTGTAAAGAAATGCATAATGTTTGTTTATGCTTGGGTCAAATTCAGACGCTCCATCAGTAATTCGACTCGGAAATTGAGCCAAAACGAAAGGTGGTGTTTTCATGCTTGTCATAACTGAATTATTACGGGAAGGAAATGTAAACAGGGCAGTCATTTGATATCGGGAAGACACGGCTTCTTTATACAGCAGGCGCAGATGAGTAAAGGTTTTCTTTTCAAATGCTGATTATTAGAGATTGTACATCACTTTAGTCCACAACAGCAAATATACATTTTTTGGTAACACTTTATAATAACTGCACGCTATTAATCATTAGATAAGCATTACTAAACAGTTAATTCATTATTTATAAAGCATTAATAGACATTAATAAGCAGTTTATAAATACAGCTATACATGCTTTAATCTATATTTAATCTTTCATACTTTATTAATGATCAATTTATCATTTCTAAATGAAGTATAGCATTATTTACAAACTAGGTGTTGTCACTGATTCATAAGATCACTTAGAAAGTGTGAGTAAATGTAGTTAATTCAGGGAGTTATAAAGCAGTTAGTAGTGGTCAGTTCACTATGTTTGTGAGCTCATCTAAAGTGAGGACTAGTTATGCCTCGTAAAACATTTACAAAGGAGATTTAAAGACTCAATTATCTTCTAAACAGAAAAAGGAAACAAACACACACAGTGATACAGAACATACACATATTTAACAGCCTTTAAATCTCCTTTATAAATGCTTTACAAGGCATAACTAGTCCTCACTTTAGATGAGCTCACACAAATAGTGAACTGACCACTACTAAATGCTTTATAACTCCCTGAATTAACCATGACTTACAGTAGAAGTACATGTTAATTAAGCATTTAACTATTACTATATGTCGGAATAATAAGATGTGTTCAAACAGTTTTATAATCATTAACTCACACTTTCTAAGTGATCTTATGAACCACTGACAACTCCTAAATAACCGGTTTGTAAATAATGCCATATTCATTTAGAAATGATAAATTGATCATTAATAAAATATGAAAATACAATTATTAAACACATTATAGATATGCTTTAAAACCAAGAACAAAGCATTTATAACTGTATTTATAAACTGCTTATTAATGTCTATTAATGCTGTTTACTAATGCTTAACTAATGATTAATAGCGTGCAGTTATTATAAAGTGTTACCCATTTTGTTTTTATTCAGTAGTCATGCCAGTCATTACAAACTTTGTGTCCAAATGAAATCACAGAAAACAGCAGAGCAGTCTTTATTTTTGCTTTAATGCAACTTTTTGGCAATATTTTCTTGGATTCACATTTCAGACAGTTTGATGTGTGATGAGTTGAGTAGTAAATCGTCTGTTTATTGAACATGTAATGCCAAATGAATGTGTAAATGATTCCTCTTGGCTTTTGTTTTTTGGTGCAGCTTTGGTTCTTTGTAAATGAAATGCAGGGCCTGTAACTGAACCACTGTCCTGACGGTTGACAATCACCGCGTCTTGTTTTCTGTCGACTGTGCATGAGAATCAACAAGCAGAATGAACACTGAGCCGATACGCTGTTTCCATGCGATTGTGATTTTTAAAAACACATTTACGTACATTCATTTGGAGGACGCTTCTATAGAAAGCACCTAAATGATGCAAAGTAGAGAGTAAATGTAGTAAACAAAAGTAAAGAAGTACATTTTCAACAGCATGTATAACACAGATACTGCAGCGTTTGATAAACACTACACAATAGGCAGAGAAACAGTCATTTCCAGTAGTTTGCCTGGATCTAATCAAAACATCTTTTACACCAAATTACAGTTGTTCCAGCCAATTACTTTATTGTTCAGACTGTTTTTAAAAGCTCCAAATTGCCGTATGAACTAATAAGACAAGCAGGAAGAAATGTCTATTCTCAAAATGAGTTCAAGTCAATTATCAGCAGATGGTTAATTTAACCAATAATACAGCATTGTGTGATTATCATCAATAGATTACGCATTATGCTTTCAAGCACTGCCCTAAAGCAATGAAGCTCATTATCATTTATTACCTTCCTTGAATGCATTTTCAGTTTATGTATACTGTTGCATAAAACTGTGCTGACCTGCCGTGAGAGCTTCAATTAGCAATCTTTGTTCTTTGTTTTTTGCCTTTGAAATGCAAAAGGAGTAGGCCAAACGTTAAAAATAGTTGACTTTCAGCAGGTAATTTAGAATAACTGGCAGTTACATGACCCATCTACAAGATGACACACTTGGTTATTTTCCTGGTTATATTTTGCATGACCAACGTACTTGGTCATGCAAAAACAAAACAAAAGTTCAATGCAAGTTTTAAGCTCTCGTTAAAACTGCTTTGTTTTCGTTCTGTGTGAAATTACATTTACATTTATCCAGTTAGCAGATTGTTTTTATACAAATGAGGAACATTTGCAAGCAATTCATCACAAGAACCAACAATATTTTCAGTGCACAAAGCCACGTTTCGAGTTAGATAGTATACAATTACATCAATGCATTAATTATATTTGTAAAAATTGAATCTGTGAATTCTCACCGTCTTTGAACAGTGTTGATATATCAGAAACTGTCGAGTGCACACATTTTGCATGTGCTTGACGACTCGAAATACTCGAATACTCGAAAGACTTAAAATAGTAGAATTACTATGAAGACTCGTAGGCCACTTGACCAGTTGAGGAGTTCCAGACCCTGCTTGTTTGGGTTTTAATGCTAGTAATAGAGCGATTTAACATCATTGATTAGAGTCGGTGCCGCTCGATTTCACAGCAGGGAAGTCTGACTTTCATCAGGAGAACAGTGCTGTTATTTAGGAGGACTCACTCTAGGGAACAGTTGAAGCTTTGCCCGTAGCGAGTCTTCATAAGCCATCTTCTAGGTGTTCCTTTGTTGGTTTGAAATAATTAGCACCGTTAGCAGTAAATCCCCAGTATGGTGGAGATGAGACCAGTGTAATTGCCCTGTTCTGATCTCTCATCTCAAGGGGACGCACAGCACGCCGCAGTGCACTTGACTTTATAAAGCACACTGTTGATGTGTTAAATGTTATGTGTGGATTTTCTTTAGGATCTTTGCATTTGGCTTTTAGAAATGAGAGAAGTGCAAATACAGTTTTGCTGCACTAATAAGTCTGCGCCACAGAAACGGCTTTCTTTTGCATTGGAAAGACAGCTTTAAATCCGACCATATTTTCATTGCCTTATAACCCATTCATGCCCACTCCATAACCTATTTGTGGAGTCAAGTGATAAATGACAATGTGAAACACTTCAGCGTGAGACAGCAGACAGATGACTTTGAGTGAGAAATTTAGATGCTAAATATAACTTTGTTTTTCAACTGGCAAAAGCTTGAAACTCAATAGAGTGACAAGTTGAGGAAAACCGGCGCGATCCATGGAATATGCCTTTGGATGTCAGAATCGTGATGCCAAAAAGAAAAGGGAAAATGACTGTCTTCAGTTTTACAGAATACTGTTGTTGAAAAAGCCATTTGCAGCTAAACGCAGACACTTATGGTTGCAAGACATTTAATGGACAGGCTGGACTGATGAAAGCTGCGATGACTGCCCTTCGATGTAAATAATATCAACATAATAACATATGCAGTTCATAGGGACAGAATGTTTTAGCCCTATAGTTAAAGCGTGACATAACATTTAAATCTATAGATAACATTTAAATCTAAAACAGTTTAATCTCACAATTCTGGCTTTTTTCTTGCAATTTCGAGTTTATATCTGAGAATAAAAATCAGAATTGCGTGATATAAATTCGATATTCTGCCTTTTTTTCCTCAGCTCATATCCCACAATTCTCATATCCCACAATTCCCCCCCTTTTAAAAGTAATACATTACAATCTTGTGTTACTTTTTCAAAAAGTAACTAATGGAAAGTAATGTGTTATGTTACTTTTGTGTTGTTTTTCCTCACCTGGGCTGGCTCGCTGGTTTGATTTAAAACACAAAAATAAATAAATAAAACTACTATTTTTGGCAAATAAATGCCCTTTCATACCAAAAGTGAAATGAATAAGCCTCAGACTGAAGGAAATGCGAATTCACGGCAGTACAGTAGAGGGCGCCGCTCAAACAAACAAATGCAGGAGAAGAAAGTGCAACACTCTTACTTCAGCAATACAAAAAAAAAAAAATGTGATGTTTATCTAATATCATTTTTGCTTATTATTCTGGTTGAATCAAATGATCGAAGGGCAGCTGCAAGACATTGGTTAATAATGTCAGATTGAATGGTATATTTGTATTATTTCACATTTAATGATTGGAGGTTTGCATAACATTCTGAGTTTGCATTTCACTGTTTTTGTTCATTAGGGCCTGGTTTCACAGACAGGGTTTAGATTAAGCCAGGATTAGGCCTTAGTTCAATTAGGACATTTAAGGATCTCAAGACAAAACAATGGCAGTGACGTATTTTAGGATTTTCAGTTAGTCTGGGGCTACTATCTTAAGCCTTGTCTGTGAAACTGAGCCTGTTTTTGTGCAAGTGAGATGAGTAAATGCATGTTCACATTTACTCTAAAACTACAACAATGATCATGTTCACACACAACGTCTCTGCACTTCGCTCAACATGGGGACAGGAGAGCTGGTGGTCGGGAAAACAAAGTCACTTGAGTTACTTATTTGTAAAAGTAACTCAGATAAATTTTAAAGTAATGTGTTACTTTACTAGTTACTTGAAAAAGTAATCTGAATGTAACTCGTCACATTACTTGTAATGCATTACCCACAACACTGAGACATACACTCTTGTGTAAGACTTGAATATAATCAGTTCATTGCATAAATGCACACTTTTCTAATGAATGGGTGCATTTTGCACCATTGGTTTTGTCCTTTTGTAAAGTTTATTATGAATGATGGGGTCAGTGTAGTTATATCATCATGAGGTTTTGAAGAAGGATGTTTTATGGATAAATGCAGGGCTTCAGTCAGCATCACCAATGACATGTCATGCCGCCATCTTTAATCTCGCAACACTGATTCATGTCACAAGCATTTGAAACGACTTCTCTTCAGTACATCAAAATAATTGCCCTTCTGGGAGAGTAAAGGGGATGAACAAGCTCGATTTGGGAATGACAAAGCAAAGAGCTTCCTAGAAGACTTCAGAAACGTCGTGTCATGTTGTTTATACTGTACCAGCATTGCTCGTAGATATATTTACTTGATTGAATAAATGCTTCAAAGGGGTAAAAAAAATATAAAAAAAATACATAAAATTCCATTATCATTCAAAATAATGTTTTTAACCTGTTAACCGTTGCCAGTGCGTCGGCGCACTGAAGCGGTTTTATTTATATATAGTTCAAAGTTACTATCAGATTTAATGTTATACCTTGACAAACTATACATCATTAAAAAGATATAAGACTCAAGTTTCAGAATTTGACCACTATTGTATTCTGAGAAACTTATAGCGACAGTTATTTCTTAATTTGTGTCAGGAGTTATGAAATGAAAAAATTAGTCGATACCTTTGATATGAATTATGCGCGTCAGCCGCTTTCATTCATAAAAAAACTCCCGTGCCGTCGTCATGACAGCGATACACAAAACAACGTGCCTCAGGGCTTTAGCTCAAAAATGTGCAGATTTGGAGAAATATTGATATATTCTCATAGGTTTACATCAGATTTCTATAGACAGGAATAATATTTATTGAATTTATAACCAAATGCGTCGATGTAATCATTATGAGCGTTTGCATAACTCTGATACTGTGTTTTCAATTCATACCAATAGCCTGAGGGCGCCCTCGCCGCCCTGTGCACAGTATTAGTCCATATATAGAACATGAAGAAGAGCCATGATCATGTGACATTCCAGGAAGCCTCGAACACACACAAAGCTAAGAGATCGCGCTGTAACTATGGCTGTAACATGCAGTTTTGAAGACAATAAACATGTTTGCTATGATATTTGAGTTACCTGTGTTTTTCAATCCATGCCAGGTATTTCCATAATAATAGATTATATTTATAATGTAATGCTATCTATATAGAATCGTTGTGCAGAACACTATCCAATAGTATATTTTCTGTCTGATTTTTTATCTGAAGCCAAATTAGATCACAAAAAATTATTTAAAATACTCGATTTGCTTTATAAAGTAAGTTTATAAGCACAAACATGGTTTTAATCTCATAAATTGTCGTGTATTGATGGTGTGCTAAGCTAACATGCTAGCTAGCCCTAGGTGCACCTGCCACCTAGAAGTTATATTTTTATTATTTTTTGAATGCTTACTGAAATGTTTCTTTATTCAAGAAATGCATTTGATACAGTTTAAAATGTAAGGGTGAACTTTAAGAAAAGAAATTAGTGACTGAAACCATATGAATAGCCTGTGAATAGCCAGTCGTTAGTAACTATAATGCAGACAAAAGAAATGCATATTTAGAGCCATAACCGGGCTGGAGAGGTGTGAATGTGTGCAGGGGGAGACTGAGACTGAATGGGGCTCGTTTGCACCACAAAACAATAAAGACAATATACTGGATAGATGGTTAGAAGATGACAATAAACATCAGTAGCATTTTAGCGTCAAATCAAAATAAAGTCACATGACATGGTCTTGAAAAACATTTCACTAAATACAGAGTTTTGGACTTATTATCTTAAGATTTTAAACATAAAATGTTTAGACATGTGGCATTAGCTGTAGTGCATTTCTAGATTGCTCCAGTGCCAACTTCAATTTTTTTTTCATGAGGATGTTTCATAAAAAATAATTTCTAATAACTTTACAAAACTTTGAAGCTATTTATAACAATTTTTGTCATTATGACAATAATTAATTCTACATTTACAATAAACTGCCAGGTGTCAGCTTTCAAATGAGATCATACTTGTGCTTTTAGTACAAAGGGTTCATGAACTGTATCTGTTTCAGTTTGGGTATGTCATTTCTTGGGATTTTTCAAAAGTGGGGTTGCAGCTTAACAGGTTAATCTCAAAAAGCTGCTCATTTCCATAAACAGGTTCTGCTGTCATTCTCCAAAAAGGACATAACATATTTCTAAAGCCATTTCAATCATTTTGTGTGAAGTGGAGACATAAATGTAATTTTATGTTTCCCTCCGATCATCTTTCCCTCCACAAATTCATTGGCAAATATGCATTGCACCAGTTTTGACATCAACAAGGGCATTGGTTATCGTGTGTCACATGATCAATCATGATTTTACGCAGAGCATATGACGTGAGATTTTAAGGGGGATCAAAGTCATTTCTGAAATTCGTATCACATAATATTACATAATAACATAATAATAACAATAATATACTGGACCAATGCTGCTTTTATGGTGCTTTTTGGTCCTTTTCTGAGATTGAAGGCCCAAGGTCATTGTCTTCTTTTCCTGAAGGGAAATAGAGCAGTGTGAACTTTATTTAAAATGAATTTGTTTTGTTCCATGAGCAAAAAAATAAGTCACATCGGCTTGGAAAAACATGAGTTTTCCTTTAAAATTTCATTTTAAGAAAATGTTAAGAAAAGTGTCTCTTCTCAGCAGAAATCCCTCAGTCTTTGTCTAAAAAATTAGATCGTGCAACATTTGAGTGTAATTTCCCGACGTTTCTGTGTCACGACGTGGAACGGAGAATTAAAGGACGTGCCGTTCCTGTCGTCTCCAGCTGCGAGCGAGATGAAAGTGAAGGCTTCTGTCAGAATAATTTTGTGCTGAGTTTGACTAGATCTAGACATGCATGTCTTCTCTAACTTTAACAGGAGCTTGATGACGTATTGTGTGAGGATGTGCATCAGTGTGAACATAGATTTTACAGTCTTCAAGCTTGCGAAGCCTTTGATTCCTGCACTGTAGCATGAGTGTGTGGGATCAAAGATCTGTGTGAGGCGTGTGTTTATTCCAGCACACACAGCTGGATTGATAACCTTGCAGTGAACGATCAGAGTCAGATTTAGTCAGCAGAACACGCAAAAATGCTGAACTGCAGAAACTCTTCAAGACAAGGATGATTCAAGGTATCAGAGGATAATAATTGGTTACACCGCAAGTTTTGCAACACAATTTACCCAGCTGAACTGTCAAGTACTTGTGATTGCAAAATCTGAAAAAGCACCATTAGTAAAAAGCTTTTGTTTTAGTTTAGTACAACATGTGCTCTTGTTTTCTCTGGAGGTGAAATATTTAAAAAGGATTTCTTTTTTTTTTAGTCCAGAATTAATTAATGTTCCAGTGCTGTTTAAACAGATTTTGCTTTACCAACAGAAAAAAATAACACTAATATGTCTTGTTTTATTATTCTTATATTAATTCTATTAAAGTTTCATATGTTTAAAAATAACTAGAAAGCGGTACGAAAAATATTCCATTACACGGTCTCAGCTGAGAAAATGTTATTGTTGCAGATCCAGGAGGACCTGTGAGCACCTGAGCGGATGCATGTGGAGATTGCTGCTGGTCTTGAGAGTAACACACACATATTACCTCATTTCCAGACCTGGAAACCTGCATGTGACTTTTTTCTTCTTCTCAATTTTATCTCAAAATTGTACATATTCCCACATTATCAGCTACACACTTACACTCTGTAAGTTCATGTCGAGAACAAAGCGTGCTGTTGCTACACAAATAAGAAACATGAACATCAGTAAGTACTTATGCATATATTTACATTTTTATTTATTTATACATTGATTAACATATTTATTTATTTATTATTTATGCATTCATTTGTGCACTTATGAATTTACATATGCATTTATTTATGCATTAATTTATGCATTTATTAAATTTTTATTTATGTATTTATCTGCATGCATGCTCAATTTACTGAAATAATTGTTATGCCCATTTTGGAGCAAAAGTATACATTGTGAAGTGGAAAACCTTTATATTTCGACACAGAGACAAATTTTTGTCGCCACTTTCCCTTGTTAAACTTGCGGTGTTACAACTCAATCCATGTTCCAAGTCTTCCCTACTAATATGCGTTATATATTCATGTCGCAATGTTGTTATTTTAATATTTTTTTCAGCATGTTTCATTATACTAGCCACTCTTGAGTAAAAATAAACATTCCTTAAAATAATTTGCTGCTGTCTCTAGTGGCATTAATTGGGATGTAATTAGATGTTTATTTGCTCCAGATTAATGTTGAACTTCCCAGAACAAACAGTGTTCAATCTGGCAACATAAATGTCAGGTGTTGATCTTTTTAGTGTCCCACTCCTGATTTAACATTTACTTGATTTCGCTCTCAGAAGCCATCAGCATGTGTTGATCCTCCTGAATCAGTCGTGATTTGGAAGCACCTGGGGAAATCATTGAGCATCCCACGGTTTACAGCCTCCTCCTGAGACTTCAGGTGGTGTAAACACAGCTTGTCCCGTTGAGTTAGAGCCTCCTTGTCCTCGCAGAGACGCCCCTTTGAATGACTGCAGCGGTCTCATCACATTCACGTTTGCAATAATTACTGTACCAAGCATACAACACACAATAATGGCCTTTATTCTCTTGAATAGGCAGTATTCAATACACCGCTCAGTCGCTTAGTTTAAAGTTTCCACCCAGACTCTCTCATTCATCTTGGTGTAAAACTTCTTCAGCATCATCTTCTGCTCCCCGCAGAGAGAGAGAGAGAGAGAGAGAGAGAGAGAGAGTCCTCCACAAATCAGTCCTCTTCTCCTGTCAGAGACGCCTGTGAAGAGAGAGAAAGAGCACTTTCTTGACAGCTGTGCAAATCTGAAAGCTTTCTCCTATCCTAAGGGCCCATATTTTATACATCGTAAAAGCGAGTCATAATGTTGATTTACCGATGACCGAAAATCAAATCTCGTCGCTTTGGGTCTGCGACCACAGTGGCATTTTATGTGTTTATTTGAGTCATTTTGCAGCCTTAAAGGAGCCATATTCTGTATGCTTATAGTTTGTAGCATTTCATTTTCTCTCTTAACTCAAAAAAAACCCTTGTGAAAAAGAAGTGTGATTAATTGAGTTTGAGTGTCTTATGTAAGTGGGTCAAAAATGCACTGTATTTCAGCTAATTACATTTAATGTAAGTTTAAACCGTATTCATTTTGTTTTTAATGTCCGAAAGTTTTTTTTCACAAGGGAACCCACATCAGAAAGGCTAATTGTACAGTCACGTTAAAACACAAAAACAGTCACGCGTGATCTAAAATGTATTAAACGTCAATCATCCCTCTCAGAATGCCCACATCATCCTGCTGTCCTCGGATAACCTTGTAATCACCCTTGGTTTACATCACCGTCAAACAGTTCAGTCTGTTTCCATCCCTCATCCAATTTTAATTAGCGCCAACTTCGAAAACAATCTCTCTCTCTCTCCCCAGTGTTTCTTGACACAGTGAAGATGAATTAATTTTTAAGAAAGATAAATATAGAGCAATTTTAGGTTGTAAATGCAACTAAACCAAAATATGAACATGAAATTCCACGTTTCATTTGAGCTCCTGTTCCGGGGCCTGTGTGAAAACTACTGTCGTTGACCAGGGCAGACAACGTTTTTTAATCTGTGTTGATATAATGTGATTCACTGATATTGACGTCAATACATGAGAATTTCTGAATGACCCATTTTAGCTGCTTAGTTTCCATAAATAGTCTGGATGAAGAGGGAAGGGAGCGTTGTGAATGTTTGTGAACGTTAGAGTATGTCCAAACAGGGAGACACAATCAGATTATAAATATATTTAGTAAAAATGGGCATTACTAGCAGTATTATATATATATTTATTTATGTAAAGCGGAAGACAAGTGGTGCCATCACCAGTGGCAGATTCCAATTGGAGAAGAGCAGTGTGGATTTATGGGTAGAGATTTTATTTTATTTTATTTTATTTTATTTTATTTTATTTTATTTTATTTTATTTTATTTTATTTTATTTTATTTTTATTTATTTATTTATTTATTTATTTATTTATTTATTTATTTATTTATGTTTTCTCTATTTCTATTTTTTTCTTTCTTTATTTTATTTTATTTTATTTTATATGTGCATTTTTACATTACCCTCCAATTTCTTTAAATATCAAATACAGTAGCACATAAAAAGGTGAAATCCTCCAATATATGTCCCATTTAAATGGTTATAATTTGCCTTTTGTACCGTGTTTTGAATGCATTTGCTAGATGTAAATTATTTGTGCTTCTTGCTTTGCACTGCTATTAATTGAGAATCTCTTTAAACATTCACACTAAGAGGAGGAGAATAAACATGGCAGTTTGACCTCTTTCTCATTTCAGATGTAGTCGGTAAGCTTTCCTCAGATTTATTTTTTGCTCGGAGCGCATTGTTTACTTATCCAGACAGCTTGCAACTAATATTTTCTTAGTGCTCATCTTCAAGTTCAGTTAATCATTGAGTTGCTGCAAATGTCGCTGCCTTCTGAATTCATGAGCCAGTCAAACTGCGTGAAAGATATTCCGTAAGAAATCAGTTTTAATGACGCCGTTTACACGGGATAGAAATAGACTAAGTATTTCCCCCTGCTCTGGCATCAGTACAGTAAATCTACAGTGCACAATCCAAGAAAATGAAACCTTTACACAAGGTATTTTAGGGCCCTTAATAATTAGAATGATATAATAAAGTGTGTGAGAGAACAGAAGAGAAAGAGTTTAGAAACAACATAGAAATGCGCGTTCGGTCTTTCCACTATCAAATTCCATCATGTAAATAGCGAACCTGCCATGGCGCGAGCGCAACTGGCATTTAAAGGGGATTGCGCTCCAGAGCGCAAACAGATCTGCTCGTGCGCGAGGTAAAAGTGCGCAAGCAGAACATCTACGGATTCCACCATATCTTTATATACACAATAATCATCTTTTACATTGTAATCCTTTTATTTTAAATACTTGGCATGTTTGTGTGCATCTGCGCGTCCCTGTGTGTTTAATAAGCAGTTTAAGAAGCATTGTGGACCCGCCTATAGGCACACATTACTAACGCGCTCATTAAATAACACAAAAAAAATATTGTGCCATTGACTTTAGACCAGGTTTCAGTTGGTCAATGGCTCAGTCTATTTCAGTTCCTCAAAATAGCAACGGTCCAACAATGCGCCTGAACACACACTCGTTCTCAGACCAGGCAGCAGCCCATGGGCCACAGATGGGCATAAATGCATTTGCTATTTAAACAACGTGGCGCAGGACGTAAAAATGAAAACTGCGTTGGGCTGAAACTAGCAAAACAACACTTGCATCGTGCTTGGCGCTGCATTGCACCGGGTGTAAGATGGGACCCTAAGTCTTTACCAGTGTAACCAGTCCTACTCAACCCGCTCCATGTAGGATTCGAACCAGTGTCTCCAGCATTGGAAGTAGATGCGCTAACAAGGACACTAAAGATGGTGATAGACGGGGCAACTTTTTTCGGCGATGTTGCTTAAGCACTTTCCCATTGAGAATGGGCAACTAATTTCTATCTGGATACTTCAGATCAGTCGTGGGCCCTGTGTCTCACCTGTGTCTCACCTGTGTCTCACCTGAGCCCCTTTCACACAGAGATTCCGGAAAATACATGGATAATGTATCCCGGGATTGATTTTGGTTCATTCACACTGCCAGTGATTTTCCGGAATCTGTGAGTGCGTTCACACACATCCCGTAAAGATCCCGTAAAGACACGTGGCGTCAGGATGTGGTAACTCCTGTGAGATGTCAGTTCTGCTGATA